>NC_052151.1:19656147-19828555 GCF_902713615.1 Scyliorhinus canicula | reverse complement strand
CCCCCACTCCCCCCTCCGTCTCCCCACTCCCCCCCTCCGTCTCCCCCACTCCCCCCCTCCGTCTCCCCCCCCACTGCCCTCTCCGTCTCCCCCCACTGCCTCTCCATCTCCCCCACTCCCCCCCTCCGTCCTCCCCCACCTCCCCCCCTCCGTCTCCCCCACTCCCCCCCTCCGTCTCCCCCACTCCCCCCCTCCGTCTCCCCCACTCCCCCCCTCCGTCTCCCCCACTGCCCTCATCCGTCTCCCCCACTCCCCCCTCCGTCTCCCCCACTCCCCCCCATCTCCGCCACTCCCCCCCCCCCCCCGTCTCCCCCACTCCCCCTCCTCCGTCTCCCCACTGCCCTCTCCGTCTCCCCCACTGCCCTCTCCGTCTCCCCCACTCCTCACTCCATCTCCCCCACTCCCCCCCGCTCTGGGCCCCCCCTCCCGTTCTCAGGGATGCCTTCCCCGTTGTGGCCAGACTCGAGCGGTGCGCTGAGCGGTGCGCTGAGCGGTGCGCTGAGCGGTGCGCTCACCTCCTGGAAGCAGTCGTCAGCCAGCACGACTGGTTGACGAACTTAAAAAGCAGGTGTGTTTCACGCCGTGTAAACAGTGCGCGATTAAGTCGGGACTTAGCCCATCCGGGCCGGTGAATAGCGGGGGGGGGGGGGGCAATTTGTAGCGATTCTGGTCGTGTCGGGGGCGTAATGGAGGCGTTTGACGGGAATGGCGACTCGGAGTTTGTGCGGGGTTCGGAGAATAGCGGGAGGGCGTCGGACCAGTGTCGCCGTAAAAATTTGCGCCGCCCGCTATTCTCCGACCCGTCGTGAGTGCAGAGAATCGCGCCCCACATATTTTAATCTGTATCAAACTCATGTCTGGAATTGTTTAGTGGGTCAATGGAAAAGAGGATTTGTTCAGGAACTAATCAGTAGAAACCGTGTCCAGGGATTGTTTGACGGAATGTGCTGGAAGGATGGATACATTATGGGAAGTCCCCATGCTGCCGTACTACCCACTGCCGGATGCGCTGCCAGCGGGAAAATTGAATCCCAACAACTGGAAACGTCCGGCCAAAATGTGTCCCGGGCTCTACCTTACCAGGGAATTCTCAACGATCCCTCTTGGAAGGAGCTTTACTCTGCACATAACTAGCTCATGTTGTTATTTCCAATTCTTGCCCATCATACCCTCTCCAATAACATCTCCCATGATCCCATCACTTGATGCTCATGATGATTCCTTCACTTTCTGCCTTGATGCCTCTTCCTATTAGAGTGAATCGAGTGGTTCAGGAAACAGTGGAGGTTGGAAATAACCCTGCCTCAATCCAATGCCATTCCTGCTTTGTTCCGGTCTCAGCAAAGTTCCACCATTCGATCAGGTAAATCTGCAAGGATTTTCCTGCTCTTGCGTTCACCAACCAATCTTCATCGATGTTGTGTGAAGTTAGCCGTGATCTTACCATCTCCCAATGTCTACGCACATGTGCATAATTGTGACTAAATTTAGAGCATTGCTCTGGATTAACCTGTTCTATTCCACTTCCTGTCATATGTCCTGCTTTGCTGTTTTAAAAATCCTCAGTGTCATTGATGTTCCCTCTCAACAGTCCTCTGATCCCAGGGAGTGTGGATCGAAGGGGCTTGGGCCCCCGATATTGGAATAAAATGAAGATTCAGAGGGAAGACCTGCCACTAAGGCATGTGGCACATCTATTGGAAGGAGTTCTCATAATAGGCCACCTCCTCACTCACCATTGGGCAGAGTCTCTATGCTGTCGACAGCCTGCAGAAATGTTTTCACTCTCTGTGAAAGTTCCATGTCATGAAAATGGGTTAGAGAGCCAGTCCAAAGCCTATTCCCCTAATTTTTAATGACCTAGCCCGGCAGACACCAATCAGCCAACGCCAAGCTGGTAAAATCAACACAGTGTGTTACAGCCCAAGGTGCCGGCCTCTTGGCCCATCTCAGCAACAGTCCGCGGGGCTTTGGAACCAACCAAACCAGAGCCCAGGGATTGGATTCTCTGTTTGGGAGACTAAGTCCCCACGCCAGCATGAAAACGGTGGTGTTTTACACAAGGAAAACTGGTGCAAAATGACCACCGATTCTCTGCTCCGGGGGGGGGGGGTCTCCCAGCTCTAGCTGCCGATATGGCCCAGAGCATTGCCAGATCCATGGCCACGCATGCGCACGCCGGTGACCTGCAGCGGCCACACCGTGCTTCATGGCGGACGCAGCTCGCGGACGCAGACCGCAAAAATAGTCCCCCTTCGGCCGGCTTGCGAGCCTCGGACCACCTCCCCTCCAGTGCTCCCAGTCCCGATTGAAGCCCCCCCTGCCTGTGGATTGGCCCTTCCCCGACTGGGTCCGCAGCCGCCACGCTGAGTTCACAACGGGTGAGACCATATGAGAGCCCCACGCCATCGTGAACTCGGCCGGTCGGGGATGGAGCATCGAGGGGCGTACCTCAGGCACTGGCCTGAGGCCATGGATGTGCCGCTTTTCAGGGGGCAGAGCATTGCGAAAGCGGCTTTGCTTCCGATTTGGTCGTCATCATGCATTCTCCGCCCCGTCACCGAATGCAATTTTAGCGTCGGGGATCGGAGAATCCAGCCCAGGCCTCAATTGGACCACTTTCCAGCTGCAGGGTTCTTGTAGGTCAGAAAGAATATGATTGGACTTCTGCTTGGAATGAAGGAAATGGAGTCATCAAGAGGATGACAACTAAATTAACATTCTATATTATTTAGAAATAGGTAATTTGAACATTGCAAGATCCTCCAAGCTCCATTGCCCCTTTCTAGCCGCAGGTTTCTGGTGTTCTGCTGCTCTATGAAAGTCTAGGGTGCAGAAAACTTCATTCCTTTTGTTTCCAATAGAGTCCTGTGATCAGCCCCTGTCTACTCCCACCCAACAGCCCAACAGAGGTTGCGTGTTTCCTGACAGCTCATTCCCAGCCCTGGCCAGTGTCAGCACAGAAGGAGGACATGTACACAGCATACATCTTGTCCACATTTTCGTGCTGTGCTGCTGAGATGGGGAAGTGCTGGATTTTACCAGCAATGGAGATTGTGGCAGGTTTGTTGGATCAAATAGTCACTGAATGTGAGAGATGATGAAGGGCAGGGTCAGAAAATGTACATATATAGATACATAGAAGATAGGAGCAGGAGGAGGCCTTTTGGCCCTTCGAGCCTGCTCCGCCATTCATCACGATCATGGCTGATCATCCCACTCAATAGCCTAATCCTGCTCTCTCCCCATAGCCTTTGATCCCATTCTTCCCAAGTGCTATATCCAGCCGCCTCTTGAATATATCCAATATTTTAGCATCAACTACTTCCTGTGGTAATGAATTCCACAGGCTCACCACTCCGTGTGAAGAAATGTCTCCTTATATCTGTCTGAAATGGTTTATCCTGAACCCTCAGACTGTGACCCCTGGTTCTAGACGCACCCATCATTGGTAACATCTTCTCTGCATCTACCCTGTCTAGTCCTGTTAGAAATTTATAAGTCTCTATGAGATCCCCCACTCCTTCTTCTGAAGTCCAGCGAGAACAATCCTAACCTAGTCAATCTCCTCATATGACAGTCCCGCCATCACTGGAATCAGTCTGGTAAACCTTCGCTGCACTCCCTCGAGAGCAAGAACATCCTTCCTCAGAGAAGGAGACTCTGAGGTCGACCTACAGGTCGGCGCAACATCGAAGGCCGAAGGGCTCGTACTGCGCTGTAGTGTTCTATGTTCTATGAGACAAAACTGCTCACAATACTCCAAGTACGGCTTTGAGGAACTAGATTCTAAACAAAATGGGAATCTCCACTCAATCCAGATGAACATACACAAGGCCTGTCCCAAAGGAATTGGAAAGCAAACAGCACAAAGAATACTAGCACAGGACTATTAAACAGTGGGAATTATATGATTTATAGATATGAGCTGAAATTTGACCCTGAAGGAAAAAAAGGAAAGAAACTAGATTTCAATCTGTAATAATTCAGACACTGACGCTTGAATGTGTTGCGTCCTGGATTGGATAGAATGATCAATTCTTCCCACTTTCATACGATCAACTTTCCCACTGCTGTTTATGGAGTGGCTCAGCCCCCATTAGATAGGTTTACAGTCAATCTCAGCATTTGTTCTTAATACCCAATGTGTTGAAATTATTTAATTATAATATTCCCTCTCCAGGGCCGGCCAATATACAGACACTGGTCAACGCTGAATCACAGAGTACATTTGTAGAGATCATTTTCTCCTCTTATACCTCACCCAGATCTCTATGGCTTGCACTTTGGAAAAAAGAATAGAGGCATGGACTATTTTCTAAACGGTGACAAAATTCATAATGCTAAAGTGCAAAGGGACTTGGGAGTCCTAGTCCAGGATTCTCTAAAGGTAAACTTGCAGGTTGAGTCCGTAATTAAGAAAGCAAATGTAATGTTGTCATTTATCTCAAGAGGCTTGGAATATAAAAGCAGGGATGTACTTCTGAGGCTTTATAAAGCACTAGTTAGGCCCCATTTAGAATACTGTGAGCAATTTTGGGCCCCATACCTCAGGAAGGACATACTGGCACTGGAGCGGGTCCAGCGGAGATTCACACGGATGATCCCAGGAATGGTAGGCCTAACATACGATGAACGTCTGAGGATCGTGGGATTATATTCATTGGAGTTTAGGAGGTTGAGGGGAGATCTAATAGAAACGTACAAGATAATGAATGGCTTGGAGAGGATGGACGTAGGGAAGTTGTTTCCATTAGCAGGGGAGACTAGGACGCGGGGGCACAGCCTTAGAATAAAAGGGAGTCACTTTAGAACAGAGATCAGGAGAAATTTCTTCAGCCAGAGAGTGGTAGGTCTGTGGAATTCATTGCCACAGAGGGCGGTGGAGGCCGGGACATTGAGTGTCTTTAAGACAGAAATTGATAAATTCTTGATTTCTCGAGGAATTAAGGGCTATGGGGAGAGAGCGGGTAAATGGAGTTGAAATCAACCATGATTGAATGGTGGAGTGGACTCGATGGGCCGAATGGCCTTACTTCCACTCCTATGTCTTATGGTCTTATGGTCTTAACTCCTGGTTCCCTTCAGTCACCATTCCAGTTGATGCTGAGCCTGATGGGGGAGCCGAGGTCATGTCCCTCTGTAGTACTTTGATGACATCTCCATACCTAAGGAAAGCTTCATCTGACTGATGTAGAATCCAGCCTCAAGCACTTCATGTGTGAGAGGTCAGTCCCTTGAATGGACCGACACTGACCTTGTGTCTGTTTCTCTCATCATCAGCAGGACATCCCTCCTGGATCAAACACCAGGATGACCTTGCTGATTCCACTAAATCAATTCCTTAGTTTCCAGACTTCCCGACAGTCTGTTATCAAGCCAGGTGTAGGCTCCAGGCCCAGTATAAGCAGAGAACTGGGGAGTTAACAAAATATGGGTAATTTGGGAGATACATTCAGTGAAATGTTCACTATTTGCTTTGGTTCTGGAAAAAATGCACATCCGTGAGGCAATGATATTAGTCTCATTGAAAGAGTGAGAATTTGTGTCTGGACAGACACAATAAGGTGGGTCCAATTAGGAAATGGCGCAGTGGGCTTGAGGGAGTAGAAAGGAATTAGAGATGTGGTGGATGATGGGAGGGGAAGGGGAAAAGGAAGAGCGAGGGGTAAAGTGGCATGGTAGCACAGTGGTTAGCACTGTTGCTTCACAGCGCAAGGGACTCGGGTTCAATTCCCGGCTTGTGTCACTGTCTGTGCGGAGTCTGCACGTTCTCTGCGTGAGTTTCCTCCGGGTGCTCCGGTTTCCTCCCACAAAATCCCAAAAGACGTGCTTGTTAGGTGAATTAGACATTCTGGATTCTCCCTCTGTGTACCCGAACAGGTGCCGGACTGTGACGACTCGGGGATTTTCACAGTAATTCATTGCTGCGTTAATGTAAGCCTACTTGCGACACTAATAAAGATTATTATCAGTGTAAAATGGTAGCGCAATATAAACAGTAGAGGCAAGGGAATGTTGGGAAAAGGGCAAGCTGGGAGAGAGGAAATTGGAGAGGGGGGAGAGAGGAGGGGAGGGGATGGGTTGGGAGGGGAGGGAAGAAAAGAAAGGGATGGGAGTGTTGTTAGAGGCAGCGGAGGGAGGTAAGGTAATGGAGGGAGGTTGTGGTGAATTATATAACTCATTAATTCACACTGTATTGCCTTACATGTATTGTGTCCTTGTGGGCTCCGTATACGAGCCATTGCGTGGCTCTGCCCATAGGGGGAGATGAGGAGTTTGTACTGGGCTCCACCCTTGGCTCCGCCCATGGCTCTGCCCATGACCCCTCCCACTAACCGGAAGTATAAAGCTCTGCCTCTGCAGTCGTGAGCCTGCTCTCAGTTCATCTCATCGCAGGCAGGCTCAGTTGTAAGACTATTAAAACCACTGTTCACTTCAAATCACGTGTCTTGTGAATTGATGGTCTCATCAGAGGTAAGTTTTTTTAAATATAATTTTTATTGGAATTTTTTACAGAAAATATAAAACATAACGACAAACAATGAAATGCAACAAAATAACCCATAATAACTGTAACACCCCCAGACCATATGTATCCCATTCCCCCACCCCCCAACCCCAATGAACAACAAAAGAACTTAAAAATAAATTTAAATTAAATAAACAAACATAGTCATTGTCCGCCCCCTCCTTTTCCCTCCCCCTTCCCCCCCCCCCCCCGGGTTGCTGCTGCTACTGTCCCTGTACCCTATCGTTGAGCCAGAAAGTCGAGAAAAGGTTGCACCGCCTAAAGAACCCTTGTACCGACCCTCTCAGGGCGAATTTGACCTTCTCGAGCTTAATGAAACCCGCCATGTCATTGATCCAGGTCTCCATGCTTGGGGGCCTCGCATCCTTCCATTGTAGCAAGATCCTTCGCCGGGCTACTAGGGATGCAAAGGCCAGCACCGGCCTCTTTCGCCTCCTGCACTCCCGGCTCCATCCCAACCCCAAAAATCGCGAGTCCCCATCCTGGCTTGACCCTGGATCCCACCACCCTCGACACCGTCTTCGCCACCCCCTTCCAGAACTCCTCCAGTGCCGGGCATGCCCAGAACATATGGGCATGGTTCGCTGGACTCCCCGAGCACCTGACACACCTGTCTTCACCCCCAAAGAACCTACTCATCCTCGTCCCAGTCATGTGGGCCCGGTGCAGCACCTTGAATTGGATGAGGCTAAGCCGCGCACACGAGGAGGAAGAATTAACCCTCTCCAGAGCATCAGCCCATGTCCCGTCTTCGATCTGTTCCCCCAGTTCCCCCTCCCACTTAGCTTTCAGCTCCTCTACTGACGCTTCCTCCGCCTCCTGCATAACCTTGTAGATATCAGATATCTTCCCCTCTCCGACCCAGACCCCCGAAAGCACCCTGTTCATCAGAGGTAAGTTAATGGAGGGAATGGGAGGGGAGGGGAGGGAATGGTGGGAGGAAGGCAAAGAAAAGGGAAAGAGTGGGGGGCTAAGGTAGGGGAGGAAGCGAGGGAAGGTATGGGAAGGGAGGGAAGGGGAGGTGATGAGGGGAGGTAGGAAGGGGCTGGGGGAGGGGAGGAAGGTTGGGAGGAAGGGAATGGGATGAAGGGAGGGAACGGGAGGAATGGGAAGTGAGCGGAGGAGAGGAAGGGAGGCAGAGGGATGTGAGAGTAGGGTGAGATGTGGAGGGTTTTGCGTATAGTGAGTGATGGGGGAGGGTGATGGGAGTTCATTGGTTACAACTTGAAAATCATTTAAAAGGTAGTTTGTAGACAATTTGATTTTCTTCAAAGAATCACAGGAATTATCTTCTGAGACAGTAGCCTGAACACAACTTTAAAAGTCAAAGTCTGAAGTCAAAGTATGAAAATGAAATATGAATACAGA
This sequence comes from Scyliorhinus canicula, assembly GCF_902713615.1. Taxonomy (NCBI): domain Eukaryota; kingdom Metazoa; phylum Chordata; class Chondrichthyes; order Carcharhiniformes; family Scyliorhinidae; genus Scyliorhinus; species Scyliorhinus canicula. The sequence goes on along the minus strand of NC_052151.1, from coordinate 19,820,655 downwards.
ACTCTTTTCTAATTCTCTTCCTTTACTTTCTGGCTCTTTCTGTCTCTCGCTCTGGCTCTCTCTCTCTCTCTCTCTCTCTCCACCTCGCTTTCTTTCTTTCTCTCTGTCTTTCTCTCTGCTTTTCCTTTCTGTCTTTGTCTCTCTTCTTCTACCTCTCTAAAATGGTGGCCAAATCATCCATGGATATACTATTTCATATCTGTCCTAAGCGATCCAATCACACCCCAATATAATCCTAATTGGTTTGGGTTAGACTCAAACACATTTGATTTGATAACAAGCCGTCCATCTTCACGATGTAACATTACTTCCAATTGTTGCTTGTCTGCAACAATGGAGACCTTATGTTATCTCATCATACTATGCAAGGCATAATTCCGAAAATATAATTCAAACTGAGGGTGAGGGGATGTAGGAATTTTGATGGGAAGGCGGATGGCAAAGGGAGTTAGAGAGTGAGGGTAGGTGCAGGGCCGGCTCAAGGCACCGGCAACTCGGGCAGTCGCCCGGGGCGCCATGTGCTAGGGGGCGCCAGAGACTCGGGTCCCGCGCATGCGCAGTTGGGCAGGTGCCAACCAGCGCATGCGCGGTGGCCGCCCTCCCCCAGGGCGGCCCCCCCGCGTCCGCTCCCCCCCTCGGTCCCCGCCCCCCCTTCAGGTCCGCCCCCCCTTCGGGTCCGCCCCCCCTCGGGTCCGCCCCCCCTCGGGTCCGCCCCCCCCCGCCCCCCCCTCGGGTCCGCCCCCCCCCCTCGGGTCCGACCCCCCCCGCCCCCCCTCGGGTCCGCCCCCCCTGCCCCGCCCCCCCGCCCCTCGGCCCCGCCCCCACGGCCTCCCCCCCGCCCCGCCCCCGCCCCCTCGGCCCCGCCCCCCAATGGTGCCGAAGTTCAGCTTGCCCGGGGCGCCAGCAACCCTAGGGCCGGTGCTGGGTAGGTGTGAGTGTAGGGAGTGTAGGGGGTGAGAAGCAGTGTGAGACTAGCCTGTACCTGGAACTAGAGGAGGAGGAGGGGAGTGAATTAAACTAATTCAGCAGGGGGATGGGAACCTAAATTGTAGTCCCAGTGTACAGGATGTTGAGAGTAGTGAGGTCAGGGATAGGGTTAAAAGTTCGAAAGAGGGCACCGGCAAGCAGGACGCTGGTTTGAAGTGTGTCTACTTCAACGCCAGGAGCATCCGGAATAAGGTGGGTGAGCTTGCAGCATGGGTTGGTACCTGGGATCTCGATGTTGTGGCGATTTCGGAGACATGGGTAGAGCAGGGACAGGAATGGTTGTTGCAGCTTCCAGGATTTAGATGTTTCTGTAAGAACAGAGAAGATGGTAAAAGAGGGGGGTGTGGCATTGTTAATCAAGGAAAGTATTACGGCGGTAGAAAGGACGCTTGAGGACTCGTCTACTGAGGCAGTATGGGCCGAGGTTAGGAACAGTAGAGGAGAGGTCACCACTTGTTGGAGTTGTCTATAGACCCTCCGAATAGTCCAGAGATGTAAGAGAAAGGATGCAAAGATGATTCTTGACAGAGCGAGAGTAACAGGGTAGTTGTTTATGGGGGACTTAACTTTCCAAATATTGACTGGACATACTATAGTTCGAGTACTATATGGGGTCAGTTTTTGTGCAGTTGTGTGCAGGAGGGTTTTCTGACACAGTATGTAGACAGGCCAACAAGGGGCGAGGCACATTGGATTTGGTACTGGGTAATGAACCCCGGCCAGGTGTTAGATTTAGATGTAGGTGAGCACTTTGGCGATAGTGATCACAACTCGGTTATGTTTACTTTAGCAATGGGCAGGGATAGTATATACCGCAAGGCAAGAATTATAGCTGGGGGAAAGGCAATTATGATGCTATTCGGCAAGATTAGGATGTATAGGATGGGGAAGGAACTGCAGGGATGGATGGGTACAATCGAAATGTGGAGCTTTTTTAAGGAACAGCTACTGCGTGTCCTTGATAAGTATGTACCTGTCAGGCAGGGAGGAAGTTGTCGAGCAAGGGAACCGTTGGTTTACTAAGGAAGTTGAAGCACTTGTCAAGAGGAAGAAGAAGGCTTATGTTAGGATGAGACATGAAGGCTCAGTTAGGGCACTTGAGAGTTACAAGTTAGCCAGGAAGGACCTAAAGGGAGAGTTAAGAAGAGCGAGGAGAGGACACGAAAAGTCGTTGGCGGATAGGATCAAGGAAAACCCTAAGGCTTTCTATAGGTATATCAGGAACAAAAGAATGACTAGAGTAAGATTAGGGCCAATCAAGGATAGTAGTGGAAAGTTTGTGTGTGGAATCAGAGGATATAGGGGAAGCGTTAAATGGATATTTTTCGTCAGTGTTTACACTGAGAAAGACAATGTTGTCGAGGAGAACACTCAGGTTCAGTCGACCAGGCTAGATGGAAATTGAGGTTCAAAAGGAGGAGGTGTTATCAATTTTGGAAAAATGTCAAAATAGATAAGTCCCCTGGGCCAGATGGGATTTATCCTAGGATTCTCTGGGAAGCCAGTGAGGAGATTGCAGAGCCTTTGTCCTTGATCTTTATGTCGTCTTTGTCGACAGGAATAGTGCCGGAAGACTGGAGGATAGCACAATGTTGTCCCCTTGTTCAAGAAGGGGAGTAGAGACAACCCTGGTAATTATAGACCTGTGAGCCTTACTTCGGTTGTGGGTAAAATGTTGGAAAAGGTTATAAGAGATAGGGTTTATATTCATCTTGAAAAGAACAAGTTGTTTAGCGATAGTCAACACGGTTTTGTGAAGGGTAGGTCATGCCTCACAATCCTTATTGAGTTTTTTGAGAAGGTGACCAAACAGGTGGATGAGGGTAAAGCTGTTGATGTGGTGTATATGGATTTCAGTAAGGTGTTTGATAAGGTTCCCCACGGTAGGCTATTACAGAAAATAAGGAAGTATGGAAATTGAAGGTGATTTAGCGGTTGGATCAGTAATTGGCTAGCTGAAAGAAGACAGAGGGTGGTGGTTGATGGCAAATGTTCATCCTGGAGTTCAGTTACTAGTGGTGTACCGCAAAGATCTGTTTTGGGGCCACTGCTGTTTGTCATTTTTATAAATGACCTGGAAGAGGGTGTAGAAGGATGGGTTAGTAAATTTGCAGATGACACGAAGGCCGGTGGAGTTGTGGATAGTCTGAAGGATGTTATAGGATACAGAGGGACATAGATAAGCTGCAGAGCTGGGCTGAGAGGTGGCAGATGGAGTTTAATGCGGAAAAGTGTGAGGTGGTCACTTTGGAAGGAGTACAGGAATGCAGAGTACTGGGCTAATGGCAAGATTCTTGGTAGTGTAGATGAACAGAGAGATCTCGGCATCCAGGTACATAAATCCCTGAAAGTTGCCACCCAGGTTAATAGGGCTGTTAAGAAGGCATATGGTGTGCTAGCCTTATAAGCAGGGGGTTGAGTTCGGAACCACAAGGTCATGCTGCAGCTGTACATAACTCTGGTGCGGCCGCACCTGGAGTACTGCGTGCAGTTCTGGTCACCACATTATAGGAGGATGTGGAAGCTTTGGAAAGGGTTCAGAGGAGATTTACTAGGATGTTGCCTGGTATGGAGGGAAGGTCTTACGAGGAAAGGCTCAGGGAATTGAGGTTGTTTCGTTAGAGAGGAGAAGGCTGAGAGGTGACTTAATAGAGACATATAAGATAGTCAGAGGGTTAGATAGGGTGGACAGTGAGAGTCTTTTTCCTCGGATGGTGATGACCAACACGAGGGGACATAGCTTAAATTGAGGGGTGATAGATATAGGAGAGATGCCAGAGGCAGTTTCTTTACTCAGAGAGTAGTAGGGGTGTGGACGCCCTGCCTGCAACAGTAGTAGACTCGCCACTTAAGGGCATTTAAGTGGTCACTGGATAGACATATGGATGAAAATGGAATAGTGTAGGTCAGATAGGCTTCAGATGGTTTCACAGGTCGGCGCAACATCGAGGGCCGAAGGGCCCGTACTGCGCTGTAGTGTTCTATGTTCTATGAGGGTGGAAAATGTGGGAACAGGGAGAGGGATGGAGGGGGAAGTGATAGTAGTGTAGAGGATGGAGTTCAGGGTGAGAGAAAGGAGTTGGGGTAGTATGGGATATGTTAAATTGTTAGGATAGTGTTTTTTGTTTGTTCATATTGTCTGTTTCCCTCATCATTCTAGAAATCCTGACTTTGATTCCCTATCTTTCTATTTGTTGGAATGTATCCAGCCTGTACCTGAAACTAGCCTGTACCTGAAACTAGCCTGTACCTGAAACTACCCTGTACCTGAAACTAGCCTGTACCTGGAACTAGCCTATGCCTGAAACTAGCCTGTACCTGAAACTACTACCTGTACCTGAAACTAGCCTGTACCTGAACTAGCCTATGCCTGAAACTACCTGTACCTGAAACTAGCCTATACCTGAAACTACCCTGTACCTGAAACTAGCCTGTACCTGAAACTACCCTGTACCTGAAACTAGCCTATACCTGAAACTACCCGTACCTGAAACTAGCCTGTACCTGAACAGCCTTACCAAACTACCCTTGGTACCTGAAACTAGCCGGTGCCTGGAACTAGCCTGTACCTGAAATTAGCCTGTACCATGAACTACCCTGTACCTTAACTAGCCTGTTTCCTGAAACTAGCCTGTTCCTGAAACTACCTGTTCCTGAAACTAGCCTGTACCTGAAACTACCCTGTACCTGAAACTAGCCTGTACCTGAAACTAGACTGTACCTGAAACTAGCCTGTACCTGAAACTACCCTGTACCTTAAAACTATCCTGTACCTGAAACTACCCTGTACCTAAAACTATCCTGTACCTGAAATTAGACTGTCCCTGAAACTACCCTGTGCCTGAAACTACCCTGTACCTGAAACTACCCTGTACCTGAAACTAGCCTGTACCTGGAACTAGCCTGTACCTGAAACTACCCTGTACCTGAAACTAGCCTGTACCTGGAACTAGCCTGTACCTGAAACTAGCCTGTACCCGGAACTAGCCTGTACCTGAAACTACCACTGTAACTGGAACTAGCTCTACCTGAAACTACCTCTACCTGAAACTACCCTGTACCTGAAACTAGCCTGTACCTGGAACTAGCCTGTACCTGAAACTAGCCTGTACCTGAAACTAGCCTGTACCTGAAACTAGCCTGTACCTGAAACTACCCTGTACCTGAAACTAGCCTGTACCTGAAACTAGCCTGTACCTGAAACTAGCCTATACCTGAAACTACCCTGTAACTGGAACTAGCCTGTACCTGAAACTAGCCTGTATCTGAAACTACCCTGTACCTGAAACTACCCTGTATCTGAAACTACCCTGTACCTGAAACTAGCCTGTATCTGAAACTACCCTGTACCGGAAACTAGCCTGTACCCGAACACTAGCCTGTAGCTGAACTAGCCTGTACTGGAACTAGCCTATGCCTGAAACTAGCCTGTACCTGAAACTACCCTGTACCTGAAAACTAGCCTGTACCTGAACTAGCCTGTACCTGAAACTAGCCTTGTACTGGAACTAGCCTATGCCTGAACTAGCCGGTACCTGAAACCTACCCTGTACCTGGAAACTAGCCTGTACTGGAACTAGCCTGTACCTGGCAACTAGCCTGTACCCGAAACTAGCCTAGTAGCTGAAACTAGCTTGTACCTGAAACTGCCTGTACCTTGGAACTAGCCTGTACCTGAACTAGCCTGTACTTGGAACTAGCCCCTGCTACCGAGAACTAGCCTTACTTGGAACTAGCCTGTACTGCCGAACTAGCCTGTACCGAACTAGCCTGTACCTGAAACTAGCCTGTACCCGGAACTAGCCTGTACCTGGAACTAGCCTGTACCTGGAACTGGCCTGCCGGAAACTACCCTGTGCCTGGAACTAGCCTGTACCTGAACTAGCCTGTACCTGAAACTAGCCTGTACCTGAAACTACCCTGTGCCTGGAACTAGCCTGTGCCTGAAACTAGCCTGTACCAGAAACTAGCCTGTACCTGGAACTAGCCTGTACCTGGAACTAGCCTGTACCTGGAACTAGCCTCTACCTGGAGGAGGGATCAGTGCTAGGGCCTTTGCTGTTCGTAGTATATATAAATCATTTGGTGGAAATGTAATTAATCTGATTAGTAAGTTTGCAGACAACACAAAGATGGTGAAATTGTGAATAGCGATGAGGACTGTCAGAAGGATACGCAGGATTTAGATTGTTTGGAGACTTGGGCGGAGAGATGGCAGATGGAGTTTAATCCGGACAAATGTGAGGTAATGCATTTGGGAAGGTCCTAATACAGGTAGGGAATATGCAGTGAATGGTAGAGCCCTCAAGAGTATTGACAGTCAGAGAGATCTAGGTGTTCAGGTCCACAGGTTACTGAAAGGGGCAGCACATCTGGAGAAGGTAGTTAAGAAGGCATACGGCATGCTTACCTTCATTGACCGGAGCATTGAGTATAAAAATTGGCAACTCATGTTGCAGCTGTATAGAACCTTAGTTAGGCCACACTTGGAGTATAGTGTTCAATTCTGGTCACCACACTACCAGAAGGATGTGGAGGCTTTGGAGAGGGTGCAGAAGAGATTTACCAGGATGTTGCCTGGTATGGAGGGCATTAGCTATGAGGAGCGGTTGAATAAACTCAGTTTGTTCTCACTTGAACAACGGAGGTTGAGGGGTGACCTAATAGAGGTCTACAAAATTATGAGGGGCATAGACAGAGTGATAGTCAGATGCTTTTTCCCAGGGTAGAGGGGTCAATTACTAGGGGGCATAGGTTTAAGGTGCGAGGGGTAAGGTTTAGAGGAGATGTACAAGGCAAGTCTTTTACACAGAGGGTAGTGGGTGCCTGGAACTCGCTGCTGGAGGAGGTGATGGAAGCAGGGACGATAGTGATGTTTAAGGGGCACTTTGACAAATACATGAATAGGATGGGAACAGAGGGATACGGACCCAGGAAGTGCAGAAAATTTAGTTTAGATGGGCAGCATGGTTGGCACAGGCTTGGAGGGCCGAAGGGCCTGTTCCTGTGCTGTACGTTTCTTTGTTCTTCGTTCTTTGTTCTTTGAACCTAGCCTGTACCTGGAACTAGCCTGTACCTGGAACGAGCCTGTAACTGGAACGAGCCTGTAACTGGAACGAGCCTGTAACTGGAACTAGCCTGTACCTGGAACTAACCTGTACCTGGAACTACCCTGTACCTGGAACTAGCCTCTACCTGGAACTAGCCTGTAACTGGAACTAGCCTCTACCCAAAACTAGCCTGCACCTGGAACTAGCCTGTACTGGAACTAGCCTGTACCTGGAACTAGCCTGCACCTGGAACTAGCCTGTACTGGAACTAGCCTGTACCTGGAACTAGCCTGCACCTGGAACTAGCCTGTACTGGAACTAGCCTGTACCTGGAACTAGCCTGTACCTGGAACTAGCCTGCACCTGGAACTAGCCTGTACCTGGAACTAACCTGTACCTGGAACTAACCTCTACCTGGAACTAGCCTGTACCTGGAACTAGCCTGTACCCGGAACTAGCCTGTACCCGGAACTAGCCTGTACCTGAAACTAGCCTGTACCTGGAACTAGCCTGTACCCGGAACTAGCCTGTACCTGAAACTAGCCTGTACCCGGAACTAGCCTGTACCCAAAACTAGCCTGTACCTGGAACTAACCTGTACCTGGAACTACCCTGTACCTGGAACTAGCCTCTACCTGGAACTAGCCTGTACCTGGAACTAGCCTGTACCCGGAACTAGCCTGTACCCGGAACTAGCCTGTACCCAAAACTAGCCTGTACCTGGAACTAACCTGTACCTGGAACTACCCTGTACCTGGAACTAGCCTGTACTGGAACTAGCCTGTACCCAAAACTAGCCTGTACCTGGAACTAACCTGTAACTGGAACTAGCCTGTACTGGAACTAGCCTGTACTAGAACTAGCCTGTACTGGAACTAGCCTGTACCCAAAACTAGCCTGTACCTGAAACTAACCTGTAACTGGAACTAGCCTGTACTGGAACTAGCCTGTACTGGAACTAGCCTGTAACTGGAACTAGCCTGTACCCAAAACTAGCCTGTACCTGGAACTGGCATGTTCCTGAAACTAGCCTGTAACTGGAACTAGCCTGTACTGGAACTAGCCTGTACCCAAAACTAGCCTGTACCTGGAACGAGCCTGTACTGGAACTAGCCTGTACCTGAAACTAGCCTGTAACTGGAATTTGCCTGTACTGGAACTAGCCTGTACTGGAACTAGCCTGTACTGGAACTAGCCTGTACCTGGCACTGGCATGTTCCTGAAACTAGCCTGTACCTGGAACTAGCCTGTAACTGGAACTAGCCTGTACCTGGAACTAGCCTGTACCTGAAACTACCCTGTACCTGGAACTAGCCTGTACCTGGAACTAGCCTGTACCTGGAACTAGCCTGTACTGGAACTAGCCTGTGCCTGGAACTAGCCTGTACTGGAACTAGCCTGTAACTGGAACTAGCCTGTACTGGAACTAGCCTGTATTGGAACTAGCCTGTACCTGGAACTAGCCTGTACTGGAACTAGCCTGTACCTGGAACTAGCCTGTACCTGGAACTAGCCTGTACTGGAACTAGCCTGTATTGGAACTAGCCTGTACCTGGGACTAGCCTGTGCCCAAAACTAGCCTGTACCTGGAACTAGCCTGTACCTGGAACTAGCCTGTACTGGAACTAGCCTGTACCTGGAACTAGCCTGTACTGGAACTAGCCTGTACCTGGAACTAGCCTGTACTGGAACTAGCCTGTGCCTGGAACTAGCCTGTACTGGAACTAGCCTGTACTGGAACTAGCCTGTACCTGGAACTAGCCTGTAACTGGAACTAGCCTGTAACTGGAACTAGCCTGTACTGGAACTAGCCTGTGCCTGGAACTAGCCTGTACTGGAACTAGCCTGTAACTGGAACTAGCCTGTACTGGAACTAGCCTGTACCCAAAACTAGCCTGAACCTGGAACTAGCCTGTACTGGAACTAGCCTGTGCCTGGAACTAGCCTGTACTGGAACTAGCCTGTACCCAAAACTAGCCTGTACCTGGAACGAGCCTGTAACTGGAACTAGCCTGTACTGGAACTAGCCTGTAACTGGAACTAGCCTGTACCTGGAACTAGCCTTGACCTGAAACTAGCCTGTACCTGGCACTGGCATGTTCCTGGAACTAGCCTGTAACTGGAACTAGCCTGTACTGGAACTAGCCTGTAACTGGAACTAGCCTGTACTGGAACTAGCCTGTACCCGGAACTAGCCTGTACCTGGAACTAGCCTGTACCTGGAACTAGCCTGTACCTGGAACTAGCCTGTACTGGAACTAGCCTGTACTGGAACTAGCCTGTACTGGAACTAGCCTGTACCTGGAACTAGCCTGTACTGGAACTAGCCTGTACCCAAAACTAGCCTGTACCTGGAACTGTAGCTAGTGTGCACAGCCTTCTTCCAGACTCTTCCATCAGGCAGAAGATACAGAAGTCTGAAGACTCGCACATCCAGACATAGGAACAGCTTCTTCCCCACAGTTACTGGACTCCTCAATGACTGCCCCTAGGACTGATCTGTTCCTGTAAGAACACTATTCACGACGCTCTATGCTGCTCTTTCTTGGCCTTGTTCTGCACTGGAACCAATCACTATTTGTTGATGCACCACTGTCAATGTACTCTGTTGATTATTCTTTTGTCCACTATGTACGCACTGTGTACATTCCCTTGGCTGCAGAAAAATACTTTTCACTGTACTTCGGTACATGTGCCAATAAATATCAATCAATCAATAAAAGATAGCGAACACTTCAGGAGTATTATGGGATATGCTGTACTTGCCTGGATAGGTACAGCTCCAACAACACTCAGGAAGCTCAAATGACTCCATGACTCTAATACCCAGAAATAAGGCCTGACCTGACAGGGTTCCTAGTCATCAGTTTAAACAGCCATTTCCTGCAACAGTGGTAGCTAGTGTGCACAGTTTACAGGGCATATCACAACAAATCACCAATCTGCTTCCTCAGTAGCTCCCAACCCACAACTACCGTTGTCCAGAAGGACAGAGCAATTGGTCCACAGGAGTAACACTCAGTGCCCAACAAAGCTACAAAATTGGCATTTATTCATCTCCACTTGGTCATGTTCCTGGATATTCCCAGGAAACTGTTGTATCTTTAGGCTAACAAAAGAAATACATTGCCAAAACACGTGGGTTTGATGCAAGCAATGTTAGCAGAGGTTTATTGAATACGTCTTTACTGTACGAGGTTTGGTACTCGGCTCACCAAAGGCCAAGTCAATGATGTCATGTAAGTCAGGTGACTCCTTTCACAAAGAGACCTTGCCCACAATGACAATAACCAATAACACCTTCATAGTCCAGACTGCAGCAGTTCAACAATGTGACTCACCGCCAACTTCACAAGGGTACCGAGGGATGGGCAATTCTATCAATGATGTTCACATCTCAAGAAGGAAGAAACAAACATTGAGAACACAATCCGTAATTATCCAGCCAAATCCGTTCCTATTAACATTTACTGCATATCTTGACAAGGAGAAATGATCAATATAAAAATCAGCTCCACCTATTGATCTGAAATGTGGGCCCTGTAAATGCCCCGATGGACAGTTGAAATCAGGGACGGGATTCTCCCAACAGGAGACTAAGTGCCGACGCCAGAGTGAAAACTGGAGCGTTTCACTCCGGCGTCGGAGGCCGCTCCTCGCCCCCTATTCTCCCACCCCGGGAGGCTAGGAGCGGCGCCGCGTCATTTACACGCGCCGGGCCTTGGCGCCGCATAAAAGTGGTGGCGCGTAAATGATGTTACCCGCGCATGCGGAAGTTGGCCGGCACCAACCCGCACATGCGCGGTTGCTGTCCTCCCCGCGGGCGCCCCGCACAAAATAGAGGAGTGATCTTGCGGGGCGGCAGAGGAAAGGAGTGTGTCCTTCAGAGACGCCGGCCCGCCGATCGGTGGGCACAGATCGCGGGCCAGAGCCCTTTTGAGCAGCCCCCCCGGTGCTGGATACCCCCTTCCCCCCTCAAGCATTCCCGCGCTGTTCACGCCGGCAGCAAACAGGTATGGTTGGCGCCAGCGTGAACACGTCGTATTCGGCAGGCCGCTCGGCCCATCCGGGCCGGAGAATCGCCACTCGTCCGTTACAAAGGGTGAGTGGCGATTCTCCGAGCAGCCTGCCGTAAATCTCGGCGCGCCGTTTTGGGGGGGGGGGTGGGAGAATCACGTGCCGGGGCGGCATGGCAGGACTCACACGGCACTCCCTGCGATTCTCCAACCTGGCGTGGGGGGGGGGGGGGGGGGGGGAATTGCGCCCCAGGTTTCAGATCTGCCTTTGGAGGCAGATTTACTTCAGTATTCGTTGGGTGGTCCAGATCTCACCGAACAGGATTCTCCGATAATCGGCGCGATGGCTGGACCCAGCGCCAAAAACGGCACAGATCACTCCAGCGTCGGGCCCCCCCAAACGTCGCAAAGTCTCCGGGCCCGAATGGGCTAGCAGTGGCGTGACGCCATTTGCGACGGCGTCACCCGCTGTGGACGCGGCGTGTCACCTGACGCCAGGCGGCGTAACAGCACAAAAGACGGCCTCGCCCCCGTCTCCGAAAGATCTGCAAACGTGGCCGGCCACCGCGCAGTCCCGAGGTTCCAGGAGCGCAATATCAAGGCACTCCTGGACTCTGTACAAGAGAGGAGGGAGGCCCTGTACCTCGGACATGGCCACAGCGTCGCCCCATGCCTCAGGCGACGGCTGTGGAGAGAGGTGGCAGAGGCCGTCAGCGCTGTGGCTGTGACACCGAGGAGAGGCACCCAGTGCCACAAGAAGGTCAACGAACTTGTCAGGGCAGCCAGGATAAGTCCCCATCCCCTCCCCACGATGAGCGGCACACCCCCACGTGCAACTAACCCTAACCCAAACCCTAACCCTACCCCTGACCCTGGCTCTGGCCCTGACCCTGACCCTGACCCTACCCTAAACCTATCCCTAACCCTGACCCTGACCCTAACCCTAACCCTGACCCTGACCCTGACCCTTACCCTAACCCAGACCATGACCCTAACCCTGACCATGAACCTGACCCTGACCTTGGCCATTACCCAGACCCTGACCCTGACCTTGGCCCTGGCCTGACCCTACCCTAACCCTAACCCTAACCCCTGGCCTGCCTAGGCCCTACCCACCCTGACCCTGACCATGACCCTGACCCTGACCATGACCCTGACCCTGACCATGGCCCTGACCCAGACCCTGATCCTGACCTTGGCCCTGGCCTGACCCTACCCTAACCCTAACCTTAACCCTAATCCTAACCCTACCCCTGGCACTGACCCTGACGCTGACCCTGCCCTGACCCTACCCTAACCCTAACCCTAACTTAACCCTAATCCTAATGTGTTGCGACCTCTGCCAATATACGCACAACCGCTGTCGTGCAGTCATATACCTGTCTAATACTGTTGCCCTTTACCTCTGCCACCCACCCACCTGCCCCCCACAGGAGAAGCGCGCACACAACAACAGGGAGCGTCAGAGGACTGGAGGGGTCGCAGCTGATGAGAGACCGCTGTCCGTCCATGAGGAAAGGGCCCTGGAACTGGCAGGCGGACCTGAGGACCGGGAGATTTTGCGATGCAGAGGTCGGGGGCCCGGCAGCAAGTGAGCCACCCATGGCCCTTCCCCCTCCCCCATATCCCCCCTCCACATATACCCCATATCCCCAATATCCCCCTCCCCATATGCCCTCTCCCGATATCCCCCTCCCCCACATCCCCCCTTCCCCATATCCCCTCTCCCCCATATCCCCCGATCACCGTACGTGTCTCTAACCATGCTGCTGTATTGTGTATTGCAGCACCAAACGTCGAGTCACCCGTCCCCGCGGATGCCGACCACCCGCAGGATGCCCCAGGGCGGCCAGAGGAGAGGGAGAGACCCGGCCCCTCTGGCGTGCGATGCCCGCAGGATGCCCCATGGTGGACACGAGAGAGGGAGAGACCCGGAGCAACACAGAGACGACGCCCGCATCTCGTGCGGGTGCGGCGACGCAGGCGTGTGACACCCAGCGACGAGGGGAGCAGCCACAGGCCCCTGTCGCAGCCGAGCCAGGACACCAATACCCAGGACAGCCCTACCCAGGACACCCCTACCCAGGACAGCCCTACCCAGGACACCCCTACCCAGGTTAGCCCTACCCAGGACAGCCCTACCCAGGACAGCCCTACCCAGGACAGCCCTACCCAGGACAGCCCTACCCAGGACACCCCTACCCAGGACAGCCCTACCCAGGACAGCCCTACCCAGGACAGCCCTACCCAGGACACCCCTACCCAGGACAGCCCTACCCAGGACAGCCCTACCCAGGATAGCCCTACCCAGGACAGCCCTACCCAGGACAGCCCTACCTAGGACAGCCCTACCCAGGACAGCCCTACCCAGGACAGCCCTACCCAGGGCACCCCTACCCAGGACAGCCCTACCCAGGACAGCCCTACCCAGGACAACCCTACCCAGGACAGCCCTACCCAGGGCAGCCCTACCCAGGACAGCCCTACCCAGGACACCCCTACCCAGGACAGCCCTACCCAGGACAGCCCTACCCAGGACACCCCTACCCAGGACAGCCCTACACAGGACACCCCTACCCAGGATAGCCCTACCCAGGACACCCCTACCCAGGCCACCCCTACCCAGGACACCCCTACCCAGGACAGCCCTACCCAGGACAGCCCTACCCAGGACACCCCTACCCAGGACAGCCCTACCCAGGACACCCCTACCCAGGACAGCCCTACCCAGGACAGCCCTACCCAGGACAGCCCTACCCAGGACAGCCCTACCCAGGACAGCCCTACCCAGGACAGCCCTACCCAGGACACCCCTACCCAGGACAGCCCTACCCAGGACAGCCCTACCCAGGACAGCCCTACCCAGGTCAGCCCTACCCAAGGCAGCCCTACCCAGGACACCCCCTACCCAGGACACCCCTACCCAGGACAGCCCTACCCAGGACAGCCCTACCCAGGACACCCCTACCCAGGACACCCCTACCCAGGACACCCCTACCCAGGACACCCCTACCCAGGACACCCCTACCCAGGACAGCCCTACCCAGGACACCCCTACCCAGGACACCCCTACCCAGGACAGCCCTACCCAGGACAGCCCTACCCAGGACAGCCCTACCCAGGATACCCCTACCCAGGACAGCCCTACCCAGGACACCCCTACCCAGGACAGCCCTACCCAGGACACCCCTACCCAGGACACCCCTACCCAGGACACCCCTACCCAGGACACCCCTACCCAGGACACCCCTACCCAGGACAGCCCTACCCAGGACACCCCTACCCAGGACACCCCTACCCAGGACAGCCCTACCCAGGACAGCCCTACCCAGGACAGCCCTACCCAGGATACCCCTACCCAGGACAGCCCTACCCAGGACACCCCTACCCAGGACAGCCCTGCCCAGGATACCCCCACCCAGGATAACACTACCCAGGATAACCCTAGCCAGGCTACTCCTACCCAGGACACTGCCACACTCGATGACAGGACAGTGACACACAGCGTCCGGGTGGAGACAAGGCGCCACCCCAGGGGACCATGGATCGGAGTCTGACGATGCGCACGCCACAACGCCACTGCTATCTCCAACACCCTCCACCATCGCAGAGACACTCCCCTCGGTTGGACACTTTAGCGATGAAGCGTCTGGAACACTCACTGGTGCGCACAACACAGCCGTCCCGGTACAGCAGGTGGAGGCAGGAGCAGCCGAGGGGCCGGGAAGTCGGAGGGCATCCTGGCGCAAGCGAACATCTGCCGCCCAGACTGGTCCCGGGTTCCTGGAGTTACCACACCCACCCATAGACCCGATGCAGCCACCAAACCTGGGACGAAGGAAGAGGATGATGGCTGACTTGCGGCGGCTGCAGAAGCAGGTGGAGGAGTCCACCTGCGTCCAGGAGCTGGGAGTGGTGCCGGTCATGCGTGCCACCCAGGCCGAAACCGCACGGGTGGTGTCTGCTGTGGAGGCAAAGGGTGCGACGGTGTCAGACGTGGGGTGCAGGATGTGAGGCCTGGGGCTTTCCGTGCAGGTGGCATCCGTGGCCCAGAACCTCGCTTCCCTCGCACAGGAAGCCATGAGCCAGAGCCAGCGGCAGATGGCAGAGGCGCTCAATGCCATGGGCCAGTCTCAGCAGGCCAGGGCACAGTCTCAGCAGGCAGTGGCCCAGTCTCAGCAGGCAGTGGCCCAGTCTCAGCAGGCCATGGGCCAGTCTCAGCAGGCAATGGCCCAGTCCCCGCAGGCCATGGCCCAGTCTCAGCAGGCAATGGCCCAGTCCCAGCAGGACATGGCGCAGTCCCCGCAGGCCATGGCCCAGTCTCAGCAGGCCATGGCCCAGTCTCAGCAGGCAGTGGCCCAGTCTCAGCAGGCAGTGGCCCAGTCCCAGCAGGCCATGGCCCAGTCTCAGCAGGCAATGGCCCAGTCCCAGCAGGCAATGGCCCAGTCCCCGCAGGCCATGGCCCAGTCTCAGCAGGCAATGGCCCAGTCCCAGCAGGCAATGGCCCAGTCCCCGCAGGCCATGGCCCAGTCTCAGCAGGCAATGGCCCAGTCTCAGCAGGCAATGGTCCAGTCTCAGCAGGCAATGGCCCAGTCCCAGCAGGCAGTGGCCCAGTCCCCGCAGGCCATGGCCCAGTCTCAGCAGGCCATGGCCCAGTCCCCGCAGGCCATGGCCCAGTCTCAGCAGGCAATGGCCCAGTCTCAGCAGGCCATGGCCCAGTCTCTGCAGGCAGTGGCCCAGTCTCAGCAGGCAGTGGCCCAGTCTCAGCAGGCAGTGGCCCAGTCTCAGCAGGCAATGGCCCAGTCCCAGCAGGCAGTTGCCCAGTCTCTGCAGGCATTGGCCCAGTCTCAGCAGGCCATGGCTGAGAGCATCAGCGCCATTGCCCATGTGCTGGCCGGTGACGCCCAGACACAGATAGGGATGGCCAACTCTCTGAGCTCCATGGCTGCAAACCCACAGACCCTTGTCGATACCAGCACGGGCCTCCAGGACTGGCAGCGCTGGGGCCCGTCCCGGGTCCCCCTGTAGGGGAGGTCCCGGAACACCGCGGCAGCTCAGACTCCCCCCCTTCCATCCCAGGTGCAGCTGGTGGGCAACGGGCTGGACAGGCTGGCAGCTCACCATCCCAGTCGCCCGAGCCGCAGCCTGGCCCATCCAGGCCGGGCCTCCCCAGGAAACGGCCGCCAATGGGATCCCGAGTAACAGGGCAGGAATCACAGGAGTCCACCTCCAGTTCTGCTGTACTGTCTGGGGAACCACCTAGGCGTAGTCAAAGGGCCCGGAAGGCCAAACAATTAGGTACTGAATAAGTTGGCACGGGTGAAGGGCACAGACGAGTTTTAGGGGCTAGGGCACGTGTATGGACAGTTTGTAATTAAAATCACTTTCACACCACAGAAGCTGCCTTTGTGCTCTGTCCGAAGCGTGCGGGGGTGTCATGTATGTTGAGCGCCAGTGTGTGTGTGTGACGGGGGAATCTGATGTCGGCCCCAGGTGAGTGTGCCCCCCCTCCACCTGGGCCGCCCTCTCCATCCCCCCGGGCAGAGGATGGGACTGTGCGCTGCAGTGTCACGGCCGCATGCAGGGACGGTCCGGGTGGAGGGTGGTATTGTGGCCATGGGTCAGACATTGTCCAATGATGTGGAGCCGGGAGCTCATCGCAGAGCAGGTTGTCATCATCCTCCATGGCCTGCGAGAGACACGCTTCCACCGGCAGCCGTGTGAGCCCGGCCCGTTGTGTCACAGGTGGATGTGCAATGGAGGGGTGGTGTACATGTGGGTGAGGTGGGGGTGGATGGTGGTGGTTGGGGGGTTTAGGGTGCTGGTGCTGGGTGGGTGAGGGAGGGGTGAGGGTGGTCGGACGTTGCCATGGTGTGCGGTATGTGGCCATACTCGCCGATTCTCACGCCCCCCTAGTCAGTGAACCGGGCGGCTATCAGCCTGTCCCGTGCCCGCTGGCCCAGCTGGTAATGGTGGGCAGCCACCCGCCCATGTCCAGCCCATCTGTCCTGACCACTGCCTCCATCCTCCTCATCTGGGGAGGTCTGCGCCTCTTCCTTCTGCTCCTCCCCTCCCCCCTCCTCTGCCTGCGGCACATCGCCCCTCTGCTGGGCGATTTTGTGCAGGAGACAGCACACCACAATAATGTGGCTGATCCTATCTGGCGGGAACTAGAGGGCCCCCCAGAGATGTCCAGGCACCTGAAACGCATCTTCAGCAGCCCAAAGCCCCTCTCGATCACACCCCTTGTCGCTGCATGGGCATCGATGTAGCGATTCTCCGCATCACTCTGTGGCCTCCATATAGGCGTCATCAGCCACGACCGCAACAGGTAACCCCCGTTGCCCAGCAACCAGCCTCACCGGGGGTGGCGCCCCTCAAACATGCCGAGGATGTAAGACTGCGACAACACGTATGAGTCGTGAACACTGCCCGGGTACCGGGCGCAGACGGGCAGGATCATCCTGCGGTGGTCACAGACCATCTGAATGTTCATGGAATAGGTCCCCTTCCTATTGGTGAACATGGCTCTGTTATCCGCAGGTGGCCGCATGGCGACGTGCATCCCATCGATCGCCCCCTGGGCCAAGGGCACTCCGGCTGCCGCAGCGAAGCCCACTGCCCGGGCATCAAATGAAATGAAATGAAATGAAAATCGCTTATTGTCACGAGTAGGCTTCAATTAAGTTACTGTAAAAAGCCCCTAGTCGCCACATTCCAGCGCCTGTTCGGGGAGGCTGGTACGGGAATCGAACCGTGCTGCTGGCCTGCCTTGGTCTGCTTTAAAAGCCAGTGATTTAGCCCGGTGTGCTAAACCAGCCCCGGGCATCCTGGCTAGCCCGATCCACAGGGAGCGCCACGACGTTCTCCACCCTCTCCTCGTACTCCTCCACTTCGTGCTCCCCTCCTCCTCCTCGGCCTGTCGGGCGGGTGGCCCTCCAGCCTGGGCACCTGCCGCCTGCCCCTCTGCGGCATGCCCCTCTGCGGCAGCCTGCGCCGCCTCTCTGCTACACTCCTCCTCCAGGGCAACATGTAGAAGAGCAGCTGCCGCCACGGTGGCCAACATCACTCGCTGATCAGAAAACATGACACATGGGCTGCATGGGCGCGACTGTGGGAGGATGGCACCTGGCCAGGCAGACGACCCTGCTTTCCCCGCCCCCTTTCCGGCACTCTCTCTCCCCCCCCCCCCCCTTCCCTGGCACTTGCTCACCCCCCACTCCCCGGCACTCTCCCCCCCCCCCCCCCCCCCCCCCGCACTCTCCCCCCCCCCCCCCCCCCTCCCCGGCACTCACACTTTTCCCAATACTCGCACGCTCACCCCTCTCCCCTGCACTCTCTCTCACCACCCCCCAGCAGTCGCTCTCACCACCCCTCCGAACACCCCCCCCCCCCCCCCCCCCGCCCCCTCCCCCCCCCCCCCCCTCCCCGGCACTCACACTTTTCCCAATACTCGCACGCTCACCCCTCTCCCCTGCACTCTCTCTCACCACCCCCCAGCAGTCACTCTCACCACCCCTCCGAACCCCCCCCCTCCCAACCCAGCACTCGCTCTCGCCACCACCCCCCCAACACCATCGCCCCCCCCCCCGCCCCCGGTACTCGCTCTCACTCTCACCATCCCCCCCCCAAACGCCCCCACCCCCCTGCCCCCTCTCCCTCCACCCACAGACTGCGGCCACGCCGTCTCTTCTCCTGCGGCCACCCCCCACGCCGGTGACCTACCTCTGCGCTGAACAGCGCCAACCATCAGCACTGGCTGTCGCCGTTAAATAGCTGTTGTGATTTACGCCGAGTCAGCGGGACTTCAGCCCATCTGGCCGGGAGAATACGGGCAGCCCCGGGATCCGTAGCGTGGCGCCGGCCCACGCCATTCTCCGCGGCGGGCGGCGGGATCGACGCTTCCCCGACTTTTTGCCGGTCGGAGAATTCGGGACACTGCGGGGGCGGGATTGACGCCGGCCCCCGGCGATTCTCCGACCCGGCGGGGGGTCGGAGAATCCCGCCCCTTGTTTTTGAGTGAGGCACTCAGCTGATTTGATTACTTTACATTGACAAAGCCCCAAGTCATCTCCTGGCCTCTCTTCACAGTAACATTTACATGGTGCTTTGCATCTTTTGATGCTGAATTCCTGGGAGATGAAGAAAAACATTGTCACAAGATCAAAGTGACTTCATCTGCACCTGGACAAACCAAATTCCTGAATTTTACTAACTTGAGATTTTATATCATGATTCTCAAATCTACCTGCAATTCTCTCTGATTCTTTATTCCCAGGTCTTGTTCTCAGCTTGAAATCTAACTTCCACAAAATCCCAAACTGGTTTAAAGTTATGTGTCAGCAGAGAAATATTCAAGGTTAATTTTAAATGAATGAAAGTCAACACATCCCTTCGACCTGATGGGCTGCATCCCAGGATTCTCAGCGAGGGAATTACTGAGATCGTGAAGACACTGGTTATAATGTCAAAACTTCCATAAATTCTAGAATCACCCCAATGGTTTGAAGTGAGCTCATTTTACACCACTATTGAAGAAAGGAAGGAGAAAATAAAACAGACAAGTTAGCATGACATCAGTCTGCAGCGAATGTTGGGATCTATTACAAAGGAATATTGCTGAAAATATAGACATGCTGTTGAAGCTTTTCATCTTACACTCTTCAGAATAGATGCCGAGAAAACCAAATTTCAAAGAGGTCAGCAATCTATACTGCACAAGAAAAGGGTGCTGATTGATTGTCCATCTCAACTCTGATTGGTTGTGGAGTTACCATGCAGAATGTGCCATGGAGCTGCTCTTCCCCATTATTTTTTTATTTTAGTTTAAAAAGTTGTGATGCCAGGTCCTGTCCTTTCTACTTGCAGAGGATTGATCACGGAGAAGTAAGAATAGGAAACAAAGAAATGACAGACAAACTGAATAGTTACTTTGCATCAGATCTTCAGGAGGATCAGGGGGTAGAGGTGAGTGCATTGGCCATCACTAAGGAGAAAGTTCTGGGGAAACTGGAAGGTCTGAAGGTGGATAAATCACCTGAACTGGATGGACTACACACCAGATTTCTAAAAGAGATAGATGAGGAGATTCTGGAGGCATTGGTAGTGTTCCTACCGGAATCACGAGGCAGGGAGGGATCCAGAGGACAGGAAAGTGGCTAATGTAACACCGCTGTTTAAGAAGGGAGGGAGACAGAAGACGGGAAATTATAGGCCGGTTAGCCTGACTTCGGCCATTGGTCTGATTTTAGAGTCCATTATTAAAGATGAGATCGTGGAGTACTTGGAAGTGCATGATAAAGTAGGACTGAATCAGCACGGATTTGTCAAGGGGAGGTCATGTCTGACAAAACTGTTAAGAGTTCTTTGAGGTGGTAACAAGGAAGTTAGACAAAGGAGAACCAGGTGATTTATTTAGATTTCCAGAAGGCTTTTTACAAGGTGCTTCATGGGATAAAGGGGTATTTTGCAGAATGGGAGCCAGTGACTAGTGGTGTGCCTCAGGGGTCAGTGCTGGGACGACAGCTTTTCACAATATACATTAATGATCTGGAAGAAGGAACTGAAGGCACTGTTGCTAAATTTGCAGATGATACAAAGATCTGTAGAGGGACAGGTAGCATTGAGGAAGCAGGAGGCTGCAGAAGGACTTGGACAGGTTAGGAGAGTGGACAATGAAGTGGCAGATGGAATACAATGTGGAAAAGTGTGAGGTTATGCACTTTGGAAGGAGGAATGGAGGTGTAGACTATTTTCTGAAGGCCGAAATGCTTAGGAAATCAGAAGCACAAAGGGACTTGGGAGTCCTTGTTCACGATTCTCTTAAGGTTAATGTGCAGGTTCAGTCAGCAGTTAGGAAGGCAAATGCAATGTCAGCATTCATATCGAGAGGCCTAGAATACAAGACCAAGGATGTACTTCTGAGGCTGTATTAGGCTCTGGTCAGACCCCATTTGGAGTATTGTGAGCAGTTTTGGGCCCCGTATCTAAGGAAGGATGTGCTGGCCTTGGAAAGGGTCCAGAGGAGGTTCATAAGAATGATTCCTGGAATGAATAGCTTGTCAAAATGAACAAAGAACAATACAGCACATTCGGCCCTCCAAGCCTGCGCCAATCATGTGACCTACCTTGACCAACCGCCTATACCAGGGGTGGGCAAACTACGGCCCGCGGGCCGCATGCGGCCCGCCAAAGGTATTTCTGCGGCCCACCAAGTCATTAAAAAAAAAAAAAAAAAAATTTTTTCTAAAAAAAAAAATTTTTTTTTTTTTTTTAAATTTTTTTTTTAAAGGTTAATGGGTGGGGGGGCTGTTGGATTACTTTCTGGCATAGGGTGGATACGTTGACTTGAGTAGGGTGATCATTGCTTGGCACAACGTCGAGGGCCGAAGGGCCTGTTCTGTGCTGTACTGTTCTATGTTCTATATGAGGCGCCCAGAATCATAACCGGGTGAAGTAATTATTTTACTTAATATACTATGCGGCCCTTTGTGAATTGTGAATTTCTGAATGCGGCCCTTGCACGGAAAAGTTTGCCCACCCCTGGCCTATACTGTTCTCTTCCCCCGTCTGTTTATGTGCCTATCCAGATAAGTCTTAAAGGTCGTTAACGCATCTGCATCAACCACATCACTTGGCACTGCATTCCAGGCCACCACAACCATTTCCGCTGAACCTTTCCCGCCTCACCTTGAACTTGTGCCCCCTGTAATTTTCAATTCCGTCCTGGGAAAAAGCCTCCAAATGTTCACCCTATCTATACACCTCATAATTTTATAAACTTCTGTCAGATCGGCCTTTAGCCTCCGTCTCTCGGGAGAACAATCCCAGTTTCTTCAATCTCTCCACATAGCTGATATCCTCCATACCAGACAACATCCTGGTAAACCTTTTCTGTACTCTCTCCAAAGCCTCTACATCTTTCTGGTAGTGTGGTGACCAGAATTGGACACAGTATTCCAAATGTGGCCGAACCAATGTTCTCTATAACTGTCACATAATTTTCTAGCTTTTCTACTCAATATCCTGTCCAATGAAGGCAAACATGCCATATTGGATTGGATTGGATTTGTTTATTGTCACGTGTACCGAGGTACAGTGAAAAGTATTTTTCTGCAAGCAGCTCAACAGATCATTCAGTACATGGAAGAAAAGGGAATTAAACAAAATTCAAGAAAATACTGGAAAATACATGAGAATACATAATAGGGCAACACAAGATATACATTGTAACTACATAAGCATTGGCATTGGATGAAGCAGACAGGGTGTAGTGTTAATGAGGTCAGTCAATAAGAGGGTCATTTAGGAGTCTGGTGACAGTGGAGAAGAAGCTGTTTTTGAGTCTGTTTGTGCGTGTTCTCAGACTTCTGTATCTCCTGCCCGATGGAAGAAGTTGGAAAAGTGAGTAAGCCGGATGGGAGGGATATTTGATTATGCTGCCCGCTTTCCCCCGGCAGCGGGAGGTGTAGATGGAGTCCATGGATGGGAGGCAGGTTTGTGTGATGGGCTGGACGGTATTCACAACTCTCTGAAGTTCCTTGTGGTCCTGGGCCGAGCAGTTGCCATACCAGGCTGTGATGCAGCCAGATAGGATGCTTTCTATAGTGCATCTGTAAAAGTTGGTAAGGGTTAATGTGGACATGCCGAATTTCCTTAGTTTCCTGAGGAAGTATAGGCGCTGTTGTGCTTTCTTGGTGATAGCATCGACGTGAGTGGACCAGGACAGATTTTTGGTGATGTGCACCCCTAGGAATTTGAAACTGCTAGCCATCTCCACCTCGGCCCCGTTGATGCTGACAGGGGTGTGTACAGTACTTTGCTTCCTGAAGTCGATGACCAACTCTTTAGTTTTGCTGGCATTGAGGGAGAGATTGTTGTTACACCACTCCACTAGGTTCTCTATCTCCCTCCTGTATCCGGACTCGTCGTTATTCGAGATCCGGCCCACTATGGTCGTATCGCCAGCAAACTTGTAGATGGAGTTGGAACCAAGTTTTGCCACGCAGTCGTGTGTGTACATGGAGTAGAGTAGGGGGCTAAGTACGCAGCCTTGCTGGGCACCGGTATTGAGGACTATTGTGGAGGAGGTGTTGGTGTTCATTCTTACTGATCTGTTGGTCAGAAAGTCAAGGATCCAGTTGCAGAGTGGGGAGCCAAGTCCTAGGTTTTGGAGCTTTGATATGAGCTTGGCTGGGATTATGGTGTTGAAGGCGGAGCTGTAGTCAATAAATAGGAGTCTGATGTAGGAGTCCTTGTTGTCGAGATGCTCTAGGGATGAGTGTAGGGCCAGGGAAATGGCGTCTGATGTGGACCGGTTGCGACGGTATGCGAATTGAAGTGGTTCAAGGCGTTCCGGGAGTATGGAGGTCATGCACTTCATGATCAGCCTCTCGAAGCACTTCATACAACTGACATCAGGGCCTCCGGGCGGTAGTCATTGAGGCATGTTGCTTTCCTTACCACCATTTCCACCTGTGCTGCGACTTTTAAGGATCTGTGGACCTGCACGCCCAGATCTCTCTGTGTCTCTATGCTCCTGATGGTTCTGCCATTTATTTTATAGCTCCCACCTGAATTGGATCTACCAGAATGCATCACCTCGCATTTGTCCGGGTTAAATTCCATCTGCCATTTCTCTGCCGAATTTTGCAGCCTATCTATATCCTGCTGTATTCTCTGACAATCTTCATCACTATCCGCAACTCCTGCAACCTTAGCATCATCCGCAAACTTGCTAATCAGACCCGCCACGTTTTTTTTTCAAGTCATTTATAAATATTACAAAGAGCAGAGGCCCCAGTACTGATTCCAGTGGAACATCACTAGTTACAGACCTCCATTCAAAAAAACACCCTTCCACTGTTACCCTCTGTCTTCTATGGCCAAGCTAGTTCTGAATCCATCTAGCTAGTTCACCCCTGACCCCGGGTCATTTAATCTTTTGCACCAGCCTGCTATGAGGGACCTTGTCAAATGCTTTATGAAAGTCCATGTGGACAACATCCACAGCCCTTCCCTCGTCAATCATTTTTGTCACCTTCTCAAAAAATCCAATTAAATTAGTGAGACTATGACCTCCCTCGTACAAAACCTTGCTGTCTGTCGCTAATAAGACCATTCATTTCCAAATCTGCATAGATCCTGGGCTGGATTTTCCAATTTTGAGACTGAGTGCTGACGCCAGGAAAACTTGCGTCAAAAGGCCGCTAATTCCACGTTTTGCTGGGGGCTAGCAGTGAGCTGGTATATAACTCGCAGCTCTAGCTGCCGATATGACCCCCAGCACTTCCAATTCAGAGGCTGCGCATACGTAGGGCGGCGGCCTGCAGCAACCGCGCCATGCTCCATGGTGGACTCAGCCCGCGGAACTGGACCGCCCAAGTAGTGCCCCCCTCTGACCACTCGTGCGCCCCGCACCAAATACCTACAATGCCCCCATCCCTGAATGAATGCCCCTGTCCACCGATTGGCCCTCCCACGACTGTGGTGGTGCCAAACTGAGTCTGCAGCTGCCACACGAGAATCCTGGACCGTGTGAGCACATGTAACTCACGCCGCCGGGATTTCAGCTGGTAGGCAATGGACGATTGTAGGGCTGGCCTTAGGCAATGGCCTGAGATGGTGGATACTCAGTACAGTATACTCCACGAGTACGCCGATTTGCGGGAGGCGGAGAATGAAGAACCCGGCGCCAAAACGGATTCTCCATCCCACCGCCAAACATGATTTTGGCGTCGGGGAGCGGAGAATCCAGTCCCCTATCTTTGGGAATCTTTTCCAAAAAATTCACTATCACTGACCTATAATTACCCGGGTTATCCTAGCTACCCTTTGTGGTGAATGAGATTCACACGGTATTATAAGTTACCAATGTCACTCTGTTCCCAGTATATATATGTACCGATATTGTAAGTGCAGTTGCACTACCTGACCACCAGGGGGAGTAGCTCTGGGAGTATTTGAGAGTTGTACTGGGCTCCCCCCTTAGCTCCGCCCAGAACTACTCCCCCTGGAGCTGCTGTATAAAGATCCGTACCACAGAGTCAGCCAGCCAGTTCACCGAAAGTTCAACGGCTAACAGGCTGGCTCTGTTGTAAGTATATTAAAACCGCTATTCTAATCCTACAAGCACGTGTCCGTAGAATTGATGGTTCCATCACCCTTCTTAAATAACGGGATAATATTGGCCATCCTCCAATCTTCTGTGATCTTACCTGTGGCCAACGAGTCACAAGTGTGGCTAACAAATGAAATAGATTGCTAAAGCACATGGGGTTGATGCAAGGTTAACAGAGGTTTATTGAATATGTCTTCACTGTACAAGGTTTGGCACTAGACTCTCCAAGAGCTGCAGAGAAGCCAATGGTCTCATATGAGTCAGGAGACTCCATTCTTAAAGAGACATTGCCCAAAATGACAATAACCAATAACACCTTCATAGTCCAGACTGCAGCAGTTCAACAATGTGACTCACCGCCATCTTCACAAGGGCACCGAGGGACGGTGAATTCTATCAATGATATTCACATCACAAGAAGGAACAAACAAACAATGAGAAAACAATCCGTAATAATCCAGCCAAATATGCTCCTGTTAACATTTACCGCATATTTTGACAAGAAAAAATGATCAATGATCAGTGTAAAAGCCACTCCACCTATTTCTCTGAAAAGTAGGCCCTGTAAATGTCCCGATGGACAATTGAAATTGTCAAATGGAAATTGTTGAAATGGGCAATTGAACTACCATGGGCAGCATGGTAACACAGTGGTTAGCACTATTGCTTCACACCGTTCCAGGTTCAATTCCCGACTTGGGTCACTGTGCGGACTCTGCAAGTTCTCCCCGTGTCTGTGTGGGTTTCCTCCGGGTGCTCCGGTTTCCTCTCACAAGTCCCGAAAGGTGTGCTGTTACGTAATTTGGACATTCTGAATTCTCCCTCAGTGTACCCGAACAGGCGCCAGAATGTGACAACTAGGGTTTTTTCACAGCAACTTCATTGCAGTGTTAATGTAAGCCTGCTTGTGACATTAATAAAGATTATTATTATTATGATGTTTCAGGTCTGCTTTTGGAGGCAGCTTTACGTCAGTGGTCATTGGGTGGTCCAGATCTTAATGGAAGCATTGGAAAGGGTGCAAAGAAGATTTACCAGGATGCTGCCTGGTTTGCAGGATAGGACATGTTAGGAAAGGTTGAGGGAGCGACTTAATAGAGGTTTATAAGATGATGAGGGGGATAGATAGAGTGGACGTTCAGAGACTATTCCCTCGGGTGGATGTAGCTGTTACAAGGGGGCGTAACTATAAGGTTCAGGGTGGGAGATATCGGAGGGATGTCCGAGGTAGGTTCTTTACTCAGAGAGTGGTTAGGGTGTGGAATGGACTGCCTGCTGTGAAGTCGGACATTTTAGGAACTTTCAAGCGGTTATTGGATAGGCACATGGAGCACACCTGAATGACAGGGAGTGGGATAGCTTGACCTTGGTTTCGGACAATGCTTGGCACAACCTAGAGGGCCGAAGGGCCTGTTCTGTGCTGTACTGTTCTATGTTCTATGTTCATTTCCAATGACCTTATTTTTGAGTGAGGCACTCAACTGATTTGATTACTTTGCATTGACAGAGCCCCAAGTCATCTCCTGGCCTCTCTTCACAGTAACATTTCCATGGTGCTTTGCATCTTTTAATGCTCAACTTATGGGAGATGAAGAAAAACATTGTCACAATATCTAAAGTGACTCCTTCTGCACCTGGACAAACCAAATTCCTGAATTTTACTAACTTGAGATTTTATAACATGGGGCTGGATTCTCCCCTGCCCGGCGTGGCTGGGGGTCCCGGTGGGATGGAGTGGTGTGAACCACTCCGGCGTCGGGCTGCCCCAAAGATGCGGAATCCTCCGCACCTTTAGGGGCCAAGCCCTCACCTTTAGGGGCTAGGCCCGCGCCGGAGTGGTTGGCGCGCCGGCGGCCGGCGGGAAAGGCCTTTGGCGCCACGCCAGCCGGGGCCAAAGGGACTCCGGTGGCCGGTGGAAGTCCGCGCCTGCGCGGGAGCATCAGCAGCTGCTGGCGTCATCCCTGCTCAGGCGCGGGGGGGGGGGGGGTCACCTCTGTGTCGGTATCGCAGAGGCTGATGCCCGGCGCGGAAGGAAAAGAGTGCCCCCACGGCACAGGTCCGCCTGCGAATCGGTGGGCCCCGATCGCGGGCCAGGCCACTGTGGGGGCACCCCCCTGGGGCCAGATAGCCCTGCGCCCCCCCCCAGGACCCCGGAGCCTGCCCACATCACCTGGCCCCGCCGGTAAATACCTTGTTTAATTCAAGCCAGCGGGACCGGCGTAACAGCAGTGGGACTTCGGCCCATCACGGGCCGGAGAAACGGCGGGGAAAGGGGGGCCCGCCAACCGGCGCGGTGCGATTCCCGCCCCCGGCGAATCTCCGGTGCCGGAGAATTCGGCGGCCGGCGGGGGCGGGGTTCACGCCCCCCCCTCCGGCGAATCCCCGACCCGGTGGGTTCGGAGAATCCAGCCTATGATTTTCAAATGTATCTGTAATTCTCTCTGACTCTTTATTCCCGGGTCTTGTTCTCAGCTTTAAATCTAACTTCCACAAAATCCCATTAGCTTAAAGTTATGTGTCAGCAGAGAAAAACTATTGGTTAATTTTAAATGAATGAATGCCAACCCAAGTCTTCGATCTGATGGGCTGCATCCCTGAATTCGCAGCTGGGAAATTATGAAATCGTGAATACACTGGTTATGATTTGCCAAAAATTCCATAAATTCTAGAGGGAGATAAAAAAGAGACAAGTTAGCATGACATCAGTCTGCAGGGAATGTTGGGATCAATATTGCTGAAAACAAACACATGCTGTTGAAGCTTTTCATTGTACACTCTTCAGAACAGATGCCGAGAAAACCAAATTTCAAAGAGAACAGCAATTTATGCTGCATGAGAAAAGGGTGCTGATTGATTGCGTGAATTCTGATTCGTTGCAGAGTTACCATGCAGAATATTCTATGAGCTGTTCCTCATTGTTTTGTTTAATTTAAAGAAAGATGCAATGCCTGGCCCTGTTTGCAGCATGACAGCACAGTGGTTAGCACTGTTGTTTCAAAGCTCTAGGGTACCAGGTTCGATTCCCAGCTTAGGTCACTATCCCCGTGTCTGCATGGGTTTCCTCCGGGCACTCCGGTTTCCTCACACTAGTCCCGAAAGACGTGCTATTAGATAACTTGGACATTCTGAATTCTCCCTCTGTGTACCCGAACAGGCGCCGGGGTGTGGCGACTAGGGGATTTTCACAGTAACTTCATTGCAGTGTTAATGTAAGCCTACTTGTGACAATAAATGATTTTATTATTATTAGGATTAACCCCTTTTTATGAATATACAGAGCTCCTTGCAAGTGTAAAGTATATCCCGAGCCCGACTGATAATCTGAAATTGGTTTTTAATGACGTGCCTGACACACTTGTGATTGTTCAGCCAGGGCTGCCCAACCATGGAATCACATTGAATCTTCGGCATTACGTCCTGAACTTGTCAAGCACAGGTTGGTTAAGTGTAATCAGTATTCTGCCTCTTGTGAACAGCCAAAGGGATGTGGTGTTTGATATTGGAAGGGTGAATGAAGAGATTTAATGAAAGCTAGTTAGATCTATCAGCCCTGTATTACAATAAATAGCACATGATTCTCAAATGCTCTACCTCAAGGACTAAAGGTATTCCAGAAGGCATTCGACAAGGAGCCACACAAAAGACTGCTGCATAAGATGAAGGTGTATGGCGTTACGGGTATGGTATTAGCATGGGTAGAAGATTGGTTAACTGACAGAAAGCATAGAGTGGGGATAAATGGGTGTTTGTCTGGTTGGCAATCAGTGGCTAGTGGTGCGCCTCGGGGATCAATGTTGAGTCTGCAATTGTTCACAATTTATATAGATGATTTAAGGTTGAGGACCATGTTTTATGTGTGGAAGTTCACAGATGACACTAAGATGAGTGGTAGAGCCAAGAGTGCAGAGGACACTGAAAGTCTGCAGAGGGATATAGATAGTTTAAGAGAGTGGGCAAGGGTCTGGCAGATGGAGTGCAATGTTGATATGTGAGGTTCATCCATTTTGGTCAGAGTAACAGCAAAATGGACTATATTTAAACTTTTACCAATCGGCGGACCTTTGGGACCCATGCTGGCCCCGTACCCATGCTGCACGACCTTAGTGACCCATGCGGGCTGACCTTCACAACACACCATTATTGTTTACCTTTAATGTGGAAGATAAGCCTGCTTGGTCCTCACGATCTGACTTGTTTTGTCATTCAATGTTACATTTATGCCTAAGACTTCAGCTGCCAATTTAAATTATCGCTGCATCCTTTGAAAAAAAATCAAGAAGTTTGTCCTCAAACTCGCCATGCTTAGTCTTCAAATGCCTTTGAAGATTTGAGGGTTTTAAACTTTCACTTTCCAGTACATCCCTACATATAACATACACGGGCTTTGCATCCTGATTTGCATTGGCACAATTAAAACCATACCTCAAGAAATCATCTTTATACTGCTTTGTTCCCAATTTCAGTTTCTTCTTAATTGTTTGTTCACCAGAGGCCCTGGAGCTCTGGATCCAGCTCACACCAGCACTGCTTTGTCCTGCCATGGACTCTCCTGTGAAGCTCTCTCCAACAGGTTCAGGTCTGAGATCCTGGCCTCTTTGTGTTTCTGGCCCTCTCTTCCTTAGTCCAAAACGGTGCATCTTCAGTTCTTCACACAGTCCTGTTGCTTGCTTCCTGGCAGCTATAAAATGGCATCAGTGTACGTGCCGGGTGCGTGACCTTCTCTCTGCCGCTGCCTCTGGCGGAAAGACTCCATCGTTCATATTTAAAGGTCGGTCACAGCTAGCCTTCTTTTTTTTATTTGAAACTGTATTTCCAATATCTGTTTTTTTCCAAGTTTATGACTTTTCACTGCTGAAAATTTCTTCAGAAATTTAAACAAGTATAGAAAAAGTACAATCTTGTTTTTAACTTTACAAGCTATGAACTTGGGGGAGATGAAGTAACTTTTCAAACACAGACAATGTCAAATATTTCTTACTGGTTCCACTGCATTGCACTGTCCATGCATTTCCGTTCCGTACCGTACTGGCCTCCCCAAACAGGTGCCAGAATGTGGCGACTAGGGGCTTTTCACAGTAACTTCATTGAAGCCTACTTGTGACAATACGCGATTATTATCATTATTATACATCTAACTCATCTCCTTCTCCATTCTCACCAAAAGTACATACTTCCTGGTTTCCAGAAAGTGGCGACACAACGTGATGACTGTAGGTTTCTTCCAGTGTTGTCATGTATCGGCCGTATTGACTGACCTCGGTCGATCGGTATTCTTCACTAACAAGCCTGTCCAGGCTTCCCTCTCACTGTCCAGTAGCTGCATCCACCCTAGTCACAGACTGCTGATGACTTCCCGATCAGTACATCATGTCGACGGAGTGCAAGCGAACGTTGTGGCGAGCATTGAATAGCTTGACCACAAACCAGAGCAGAGCAGCAAGCTGGGGCCACCACCGTGAGCATCAAGCGCCCATGTGGATGCCTGTCAATTCCAGTCCCCACCCCCGCAATCACGCGGGGACCAGCACCCACCCAGCCTCACGCCGGACCGTCCCCTCCAATGCTACTACCAATCGAGGAGTTCACACAGAGGCATTCTTAAAAGCCGGGCGCGGCTGTTGGTGACTTCTTCTTGTGGCTGGGAACGCTGCAAACAAGTACTCTGTGACCCCCCCGACCCTAGCCCGTGACCCACCCGCGGGTTGTGACCCTGAGTTTGAAAAACCCTGCACTAGGGTCATTCCGGAGTTGAGAGGATTCGCTTCTGACTTGAATGTGACTATACTCATTGGAATTTTAAGGGTGAGGGGGGATCTTATAGAAACATATAACATTCTGAAGGAAATAAATGAGGTAGAAGCAGGGAGGTTGTTTCCACCGGTGGGTGAAACCCACACAGAGGCTGGCTGACGCCCGCAGAGGTGAGGAACCACTGGGCTCCATCTGAGGGCCTGCCAAACATGAGTAGTGATTGCCTTACTGACTGACCCATCCCCCCACTGACCACATGTCCATTCTCCCCCAGGTCCTCTAGCTGACGGCACCGGCCCATCCCAGGCGGCCCCCTATCCTGATTCCAAGGAGAACACCTCGGAGGAGAGCTTCAAGGATGCAACTGTTGCAGACGCGGCACAGCTGTCATCCCCACCCTCCGCCAGCGCAGAGACACACACCTCGGTGGGACACGTTAGTGGTCAGGCTTCTGGGGCACAATCTGGAGAGCACCACACAGCTGCTGATGTACATCTGGTGGAGGCAGGAACCCCCAGGCGAGACAGCAGTCAGAGGTCTGCTGGATCCCAGGGCCCAGCTGGGTCTCAGCCTGATGCTGAGCCTCTGGCAAAGAGTTTCCTAGAGCTGATGGAAATGTTAGGAAATGTTCAAAGGGAGATGTTAGCATCACTCCAGCAGATCCATAGCCAATTGGAGGGATCCCACAGGCTACAGGCGCAGGAGTTGGCGTTGGCAATGAGTGGCAACGAGGCCAACACTGCCAGGGTGGTGACCGCAGTGGAGAGCCTCGTGCACGACAACAGCACCATGAGTGAAGGTGTCCAAGGCATCACTCAGTCGGTGATGGCCATGGCTGAGGGTCTCGGCAGTATGTCTGCTGCACTGGGAGATGTTACCCAGTACCAGGACGACCTTAATGGGGTTCTGCGGGACATGTTCCGCTCTCAGATGGGAATGGCCGTGGCGCTGCGGAGCTCGTTTCAGGTGGGCATGGCTGCGGCACTGGCAATGTGTCCCAGTCATTGAGGAGCATCGCCGAGAGCGTCAGCACGATGGTGCGGACTATGAGGAACCACCAGGGCTGGCAGAGCCAGGTAATGCACAGGCAGCCGGGGCTTGTACCAGCTGCTTCTTCATCGCAAGGTGAACCTCAGGGCCCTTTGGGCACCAACTGGGAGGAGGTGGTGCTGAGTGCCAACCCGGGCCCATCCCATGGGGCAAGAATGGCCACCAGCACTCCCGAGTTCCACCCCTCTGATGAGGCCGTGTCTCGGAGTCAGCACATGGACAGGGCGGCATGGCTCTGCATGTGCTGCCAACAAGTGAGCCGGGTCCTCTGGGCCAAGCGCTCCCAGGGGACAGGAAGGGGGTGTTGTACAGCACATGAAACAACTCTTTGCACAAACATTATGATGTGTCTGTCACTTTTTTCCATGATGTGGGATGCCCCCGGACCCTTTGCCTGTCTCTCCAGGCAACCCCCCCCTCCCTGTGGCACCCACCCACCCTCGGGCTGTGGTCGTGCCCCAGGAGCTGTGCCCCATCCCCTGGGTGTTGCGGATGTTGGCTGCTGTGTGCGTGGTGCTGACTCCCACACAGTGTCCAGGCATCAATGTTTGATTGGAATGCTGGGCAATGACTCCCACAGGCTACGTAGCCAACCTACCCACGGGAACCCACTTGACACGTGTCAAGTGCTCACTTAACCACAATTGCCAGTTCACTATTAGCGATAGCCTTCAGCCGCGCAGCCAGAGGTCTCAGCAGTCGGTGTGGGTTATGGGTGATCGGTGGGGCAGATGGGCAGGGTCAGGGCCTGGGATCCAAGGGTTGGCACTGTGGTGCTGAGAGCATTTGCTCCCCTCCCCCCAGTTGCCCCCTCCCCCCCACAAAGCACCTCCCCCTCCACCCTCCCATGGCATCCCACCCCAGCAGAACGACCCCCACCACCGCGGGGCACTGAGGTGGCAAGGCCAACAACCCTGTCTCTTTGCCTGTGAACAAAGATTGCTGCTCCCCTCCTCGGCCGCCCACAGAAACCCTTCCGTGAGGTTCACGTTTTTAAAAAGGAGTTCCAATCGGCACCAGCGAGAGCACTTGCTGGGGAGGCCAGTGAATGACAGGAGGCCGCTGGTTGATGGGTGGCTCTTGTTAATTGTATGGAAATTGGGAATTAAGTGGATTTGGCTTCTGGCCACGCTATGGAGGGATTCCGAATTTGCCTACGGGATCAGGCCAGTTGCACGCAAACTGTTTGGCACCTGGCGCAGATCCCGTTTTTGGCCTCTGCTTCCATTCACCGGCCTCATTATGCTTGAGCGCGAGTGGACCGAGGCCGGAAAATGGAGCCCGAGATTTCAGATCTGCCTTTGGAGGCAGCTTTACTTCAGTGGTCATTGGCTGGTCCAGATCTCACCGACATTTCCAATGACCTTGTTTTTGAGTGAGGCACTCAGCTGATTTGATTACTTTGCATTGACAGAGCCCCAAGTCATCTCCTGGCCTCTCTTCACAGTAACATTTACATGGTGCTTTGCATCTTTTGATGTTGAACTCATGGAAGATGAAGAAAAACATTGTCACAAGATCAAAGTGACCACATCTGCACCTGGACAAACCAAATTCCTAAATTTTACTAACTTGAGATTTTATAACATAATTCTCAAATGTACCTGTAATTCTCTCTGACTCTTTATTCCCGGGGCTTGTTCTCAGCTTGAAATCTAACTTCCACAAAATCCCATTAGCTTAAAGTTATGTGTCAGCAGAGAAAAATTATTGGCTAATTTTAAGTGAATGAAAGTCAACACATCTCTTTGACCTGATGGGCTGCATCCCAGAATTCTCAGCGAAGAAGCCAATGAGATCATGAATACTAAATTCCAGAATCAACCCAATGGTTCGAAGTGAGCTCATTTTACACCATTATTGATCAGTTCAGAAGATATAGGAGCAGAGTTAGACCATTCGGTCCATCGAGTCCTCTCCGCCATTCAATCATGGAAGATATGTTCCTAACCTGTTACCTACACTGTTACAGACCAAGAGCTGGGTGGCAAAATCAGCCAGAGCATCTCTTCCCTGGAACACGTGATCTATGAGCGGGAGTAGGCAATTTAGCCTCCCGAGCCTAACACCCTTAATGTGATCATGGCTGATCCCATCCTGACCTCAACTCCACCCTCCTGCCCATTCTCCATAACCCTTCAACCCATCACCAATTAAAAATCTATCTAACGCCTCTTTAACTCAGGCAGCATGGTAGCACAGTGGTTAGCACTGTTGCTTCACAGCTCCTGGGTCCCAGGTTCGATTCCGGGCTTGGGTCACTGTCTGTGCGGAGTCTGCACATTCTCCCGTGTCTACGTGGGTTTCCTCCGGGTGCTCCGGTTTCCTCCCACAAGTCCCGAAAGACGTGCTGTCAGGTGAATTGGACATTCTGAATTCTCCCTCTGTGTACCCGAACAGGCGCCGGAATGTGGCGACTGGGGGATTTTCACAGTAACTTCATTGCAGTGTTAATGTAAACCTACTTGTGACAATAATAAAGATTATTATTATTATTCAACATATTCACTGTCCCTGCATTCACCGCATTCTGGGGTAGTGAATTCCAAAGATTCACAACCCTTTGGGAGAAGTAGTTACTCCTGAAATCTGTTTTAAATTTGCTACCTTTTATGATTATGACCTCATTTTAGAATTCCCCACAAGAGGAAGCATCTTCTCCACATCTGCTTTATCCATACCTTTTAGCATCTTGTATACCTTGATTTGATCTCCCCTCATTCTTCTAAACTCTAGAGAGTACAGGCCTAAACTGTTCAATCTCTCCTCATACGACAAACCCCTCATCTCTGGAATGAATCTAGTGAACCTCCTCTGAACTGCCGCCAATTCCACTACATCTTTTTTTATTGAAGAAAGGAGGGAGAAAAGAAACAGACAAGTTAGCATGACATCAGTCATCAGGAAATGTTGGGATCTATTATGAAGGGAATTTTGCTGAAAACAGACACATGCTGTCGAAGATTTTCTTCTTACACTCTTCAGAAGAGATGCCAAGAAACCAAATTTCAAAGAGAGCAGCAATTTATACTGAATGAGAAAAGGGTGCTGATTGGTTGTCCGTGTCAGCTCTGATTTGTTGCGGAGTTACCATGCAGAATGGGCCATGGAGCTGTTGTTCCCCGTTGTTTCATTTAATTTTTAAAAAGATAAAAATGCCGGGTCCTGTCCTTTCTGCTTGCAGATGATTGATCCCGGTGTATGAATATATGGAGCTCCTTGCAAGTGTAAAGTATATTCTGAGCATGACTGATAATCTTAAATTGTTTTTTAGTGACATTCCTGACACACTTAGGATTGTTCAGCCAGGGCTGCCCAACCATGGAATCACATCTAATGTTCGGCATTATGTTTTGAATTTTTCAAGCACAGGTTGGTTAAGTGTAATCAGTATTCTGCCTCTTGTGATCAGCCAAAGGGGTGTGGTGTTTGATATTGGAAGGGTGAATGAAGAGATTTAGTGAAAGGGTAGTTAGATCTAACTTCCCTGCATTCCAGTAAATAGCCCATGTTACTCAAATGCTCTACCTCAAGGACTAAAGGTGTTCCAGAAGGCATTCAATAAGGTGCCACACAAAAGGCTGCTGCATAAGATGGAGGTGTATGGCGTTACGGGTAAGGTATTAGCATGGATAGAGGATTGGTTAACTGACAAAAAGCATAGAGTGGGTATAAATGGGTGTTTTACTGGTTGTCGGTAAGTGGCTAGTGGTGTGCCTCAGGGATCAGTGTTGGCTCCGCAATTGTTCACAATTTACATAGGTGATCAGGAGTTGGGGACAAAGTAAATGTGCCAAAGTTTGCAGATGACACTAAGATGAGTGGTAGAGCCAAGTGTGCAGAAGACATTGAAATTCTGAATTGGAATATAAATAGTTTAAGTGAGTTGGAAAGGGTCTGGCAAATGGAGTACAATGTTGGTAAATGTGAGTTCATCCATTTTTGGCACGAGTAACAGCAAAATGGACTATTATTTTTTAAAAATTTAATTTGCAGCACGCTACTGTGCAGAGGGACCTGGGTGTCCTTGTGCATGAATTGCAAAAAGTTGGTTTGCAAGTGCAGTAAGTAATTAACAAGGCAAATGGAATTGTGTCCTTCACTGCTAGAGGGATGGGGTTTGTGTGGACCAGCACTGATCAGCGCCCGGCTACAGCCTCCCTGGGAATGCCGAAGAATCGAGGAAGGCCGGTGGATCCCAAGCATATAGATCCCCTATCTAAGGAAGGGTGTGCTGGCCTTGGAGATGGGCAGCACGGTAGCATAGTGGTTAGCACTGTGGCTTCACAGCGCCAGGGTCCCAGGTTCGATTCCCTGCTGGGTCTCTGTGCGGAGTCTGCACGTTCTCTTTGTGTCTGTGTGGGTTTCCTCCAGGTGTTCCAATTTCCTCCCACAGTCCAAAGACGTGCAGGTTAGGTGGATTGGCCATGATAAATTGCCCTTAGTGTCCAAAAAGGTTAGGAGGTGTTATTGGGTTAGGGAGATAGGGGATTAAGTGGGTCAGTGCAGATTTGATGGGCCAAATGGCCTCCTTCTGCACTGTATGTTCTATGTTCTATAGTCCAGAGGAGCTTCACAAGAATGATCCCCGGAATGAAGTAATTGTCATGTGAGGAGTGGTTGAGGACTCTTGGTCTGTACTTGATGGCGTTTAGAAGGATGAGAGGGGATCTCATTGAACCTTACAGAATACTGAGACCTAGAGAGAGTGAATGTGGAGAGGATGTTTCCACTAGTAAGAGAAAATAGATCCCAAAAACACAGCCTCAATTTGAAGGGACGATTCTTTCAATCCGAGGAATTTCTTCAGTCAGAGGGTGGTGAATCTATGGAACCCATTACCGCAGGAGGCTGTGGAGGCCAAGGCACTGAGTGTCTTTAAGATGAGATAGTTAGCTTCTTTATTATTAAGGGAATCAGGGGTTTTGAGGAGAAGGCTGGAGAACGGGGATGAGAAACATATCAGCCGTGATTGAATGGCGGAGCAGACCCAATCGGCCGATTTGCCTAATTCTGCTCCTGTGTATTGTGGTCTTGTGACCATCTTTTTCTTCATCTGTCATGAGTTCAACATCAAAAGGTGCAAAGGACCATGTAAATGTTACTGTGACGAGAGGCCAGGAGATGGTGTGTGGCTCTGTCAATGCAAAGTAATCAAATCAGCTGAGTGCCTCACTCAAAAACAAGGTCATTGGAAATGTCGGTGAGATCTGGACCAGCCAATGACCACTGAAGTAAAGCTGCCTCCAAAGGCAGATCTGAAACCTCATTTCAATTGTCCATCGGGACATTTTAGAGGGCACATTTCAGAGCAATAGGTGGAGCTGATTTTTATATTTTAAATTACTCTTCAATCCGGTAGAAAAATGAAGCTGTAAAAAACTTTAATCAGGAACACATTTGGTTGAGTCATTGCAGATTGTGCTCACATTGTATTTATTATTGCTTCTTGGGACATGGGAGTTGCCGACCAGGTTGGTATTTATTACTTTTTCCTTACAGTCTAAAGTAGACAGCCGCTTTAAGCAGGCATGCATCAAAAGTGTCATGTGACATAAATGCCAATGGGGAACGAGCGCGGAGTTCTTGTTGCAGAGCGCAGGATTTTGCAGTCAGTTGTGATCCTCATGCTGAGAATGAATAAATCGATTATAGTGCTCTGTATATAGTTTGAATTTATAATATACCCAGCGTTGTTAGTTAGCAAACTGGTAGTCACCAATTATTGCATCCCTGTATTGATGATGAGGAAAAAAACAGCAAATCCGGTTGTAATGAAGACGGAATTTTGAAGGCAATTTTGGTTGCAAGAGTTGCAGAACAAGTTCCATTGAGTGCAGCTTGCAAAAGAGCAAAAAGTAGTCATGCCTCTCTTCGGAAATTTAGAAGCTTTAGAAGGGTAAATAGGAGGCACCTGTTCCCTTGGTTGAGGAGTCGATTATAAGGGGGCATAGTTTTAGGGTGAGGAGCAGGAAATTCCAAGGCAATTTGTGGAAAGTATTTTCACTCAGAGGGTGGTGAGAATCAGGAATGCAGGGCCTGGGATGGTAGTGGAGGCTGGGAATCTCACAAAGGCGGAAGAGCATATTCTGGAGTACAGAAGGCAATTTGGGACAGAGAGGTGGTCCAAACCACATCAGAGAGGCAAGAGCAGGGGGGGGGGGATTTAAACCTGTAAGGCAGGTGGTGGGTCGACTAATGGGCCTAGTTTTAGAAGTACCAGTAAGTGCAAAAGAGAAAAGATGGGGAATATGGAAAGGGAAGCGAGATAATGCTTAGAACTTAGAACTTAGAACAGTACAGCACAGAACAGGCCCTTTGGCCCTCGATGTTGTGCCGAGCAATGATCACCCTACTCAAGCCAACGTATCCACCCTATACCAGTAACCCAACAACCCCCCCATTAACCTTATTTTTTAGGACACTAAGGGCAATTTCGCATGGCCAATCCACCTAACTCGCACATCTTTTGACTGTGGGAGGAAACCGGAGCACCTGGAGGAAACCCACGCACACACGGGGAGGACGTGCAGACTCCGCACAGTCAGTGACCCAGCCGGGAATCGAACCTGGGACCCTGGAGCTGTGAACCATTTATGCTAACCACCATAAGTCACTGATACTGAATAAGTCAACCAACGGGAATACAAATAGACCAGATACTTGCCACACTTAACAAGCCAACTTCATCTTCACGTTCGTGGAAAAACACAACACATTTCGAAGTACAAAAAGCAGCGCATGGACAGTGATAAAAATAATTTTCAGGTGAAACCAGTTACGCACCATCTGAAACATTTAGCACGTCAATATAAACAACCTGTAGGCCGGCCCACAAACCACGCCACAATCTTCTGACTTCTGTTCCTGCCAACGGTGCTCAAATAGGACAGCAGAAAGATTGCGGGGGCTGGAAGTCTGAAGGAAAAGCAGAAAATGTTGGGAGTACTCAGCAGTCCAGCCAGCACCTGTGGCAAGAAATAGAATTAACGGGTTGTGGAGATGCCACAGGCCTTTAAAAATTGGTGGACCCCGACTCGGTTGTCCCACCGCATTTTTGACAGATCCCATTTTCATTGGGAGGCGGAAATTGGTGGATCACGACTCAAAAGGGTGACCCAAACTCAGCATAGCCTTTTACATGACGGTAACAGCTGCAATAGACCTTTATTTTATTTAAATTCAACATGGCTCCTGAGGTCTGTTCATGATGGATACTGGGTGAGGAGGAAAAAAGGGCTTGAGTGTTGACAGTGAGCAAAGAAATGGTCACTTCTCAAAGAGCAAGGAAGAGATAAGGGCAGGGTTGAGTTGTATGTATGTAAATGCATGGCGTGTAGTGAACAGAATTGGGGAACTGGAAGCAGAAATTGCTCTCGGGGCATGTGACATAGTAGCACTGACAGAAACATGGCTCAAGCCAGAACAGGACTGGATACTGGGACTATACTCGTTGGAATTTAGAAGGGTACGGGGGATCTTACAGAAACATATAAAATTATGAAGGGAATAGGTAGGATAGATGCGAGCAGGTTGTTTCCACTGGCGGGTGAAAGCAGAATTAGGGGGGCATAGCCTCAAAATAAGGGGAAGTAGATTTAGGACAGCTCAGGAGGAACTTTGTCACCCAAGGGGTTGTGAATCTATGGAATTCCCTGCCAGTGAAGCAGTTGAGGCTCCTTCATTAAATGTTTTCAAGATAAAGATAGATAGTTTTTTGGAGAATAAAGGAATAAAGGGTTATGGTGTTCAGATGGGAAAGTGGAGCTGAGTCCATAAAAGATCAGCCATTGAATGGTGGAGCAGGCTCGAAGGGCCAGATGGCCCTTACCTGCTCCTAATTCTTATGTTCTTAAACTTAACATCCCAGCATATATGGTTTTTAGTAGGAACAGGGTGGGTAAAAATAGAGGAGGTGTAGCAGTCTTGGCCAAAGATAGTACCACAGCTCTTGAACGAGATGCAATTGCTGAATTAGAACCTATATGGTTGGAGGTGAGAAACAGGAAGGGAGCGGTGACCTTGTTTGGTATTTACTATAGACCTCCAAATAGTGTGGAGGTAGTGGAAGAGACCATTTGTAGGCATATTATGGAAAACTGCTGGGCAAGTAGGGTTGTGGTAGTTTAAGGTAGACTGAGAAACGGGTAGAGTGTGGGGCACGAAAGGGATAAAATTCCTACAGTGTGTGCAGGAGAGCTTTCTGGAACAGTACATTTTCAGTCGTACCAGGGAGCAAGCTGTGCTGGATCTGGTACTCGCAAATGAGGCAGGACAGGTGGAGAATGTCAGAATGGGGGAGCCATTGGGAAGTAGCAATCATAATATATGATTCAATATTAAGATGGAAAAGGATAAAAAAATCAGTCATGGATTAAGATCCCAGTCTGGAAAAGAGAAAACTTTAAGGGTCTAAAAGTGTAACTGGAACAGGTTGACTGATTTGATTTGATTTATTGTCACATGTACCGAAGTACAGTGAAAAGTATTTTTCTGCAGCCGAGGGAATGTACACAGTACGTACATTGTAGACAAAGAAAATAATCAACAGAGAACATTGACAAATGGTACATCGACAAACAGTTGGTGACAGTGCAGAACAAAGGGTCAAACAAAGCAAATACATGAGCAAGAGCAGCATAGGGCGCCGTGAATAATGTTCTTACAGGGAACAGATCAGTCTGAGGGGGAGTCATTGAGGAGTCTAGTAGCTATGGGGAAGAAGCTGTTCCTAAGTCTAAATGTGCAGGTCTTCAGACCTCTGTACCTTCTGCCTGATGGAAGGGTCTGGAAGGTAATGTCTGGGTGGGAGGGGTCTCTGATAATGCTGTCTGCCTTCCTGAGGCAGCAGGAGGTGGAGACAGAATCAATGGGAGGATGGCAAGCTTGTGTGATGCATTGGGCTGAGTTCACCACACTCTGCAGTTTCTTGTGATCTTGGACCGAGCAGTTGCCATACCAAGCTGTATTGCAGCCGGATAGGATTCTCTCTATCGCACATCTGTAGACGTTTGTGAGAGTCGATGCAGACATGACGTATTTCTTTAGCTTCCGTAGGAAGTAGAGACGTTGTTGGGCTTTCTTGACCATTGCATCAACGTGAGTGGACCGGGACAGACTGTTGGTGATGGTGACCCCCAGGGACTTGAAGCTATCGACCGTCTCCACTTCGGAGCCATTGATGCAGACAGGTGTGTGTGTCGTGCTATGTTTCCTGAAGTCGATGATCAGTTCCTTGATCTTTCCGACATTTAGATAGAGGTTGTTTTCGGTACACCATGCAAACAAGTGATGTATCTCTCTCCTGTAGCCTGATTCGTCATTGTTTGAGATACGGCCCACCACAATCATATCATCCGCAAATTTATAGATTGAGCTGTTGTTAAACCTTGCCACACAGTCATGTGTGTATAGGGAGTACAGTAGAGGACTGAGCACACACCCTTGCGGGACCCTGGTGTTGAGGACTAATGTGGAGGAGGTGCTGCTGCCTATCCTGACAGATTGCGGTCTGTTCGTGAGGGAGTCAAGGATCCAGCTGCACAGGGAGGGGTCAATTCCAAGATTGCGGAGTTTGGTTATTAGTCTTGTCGGGATAATGGTGTTGAAGACAGAGCTGTAGTCAATGAACAGCAGTCTTACATAGGTGTCTTTGTTGTTGAGGTGTTCGAGTGTTGATTGTAGAGCCAGGGAGATAGCATCTGCTGTGGACTGGTTGTGGTGATGGGCAAACTGCAGTGGATCAAAACCGTCTGGGAGGCTGGCAGTGATCCATCTCATGACTAGCCGCTCGAAGCATTTCGTCATAACACACATCAGGGCCACCGGTCGGTAGTCGTTGAGGCAGGCTACCTTGTTCTTCTTTGGTACAGGTATTATGGTGGTTTCTTAAAGGAGGTGGGGACCTCAGAGCAGAGAAGAGAGGTGTTTTTTTTCTTTTTTTTAAAATTTAGAGTACCCAATTCATTTTTTCGAATTAAGGGGCAATTTAGCGTGGCCAATCCACTTAGCTTGCACATTTTTGGGTTGTGGGGTTGGAACCCATGCAAACACGGGGAGAATGTGCAAACACCACACGGACAGTGACCCAGAGCTGGGATCGAACCTGGGACCTCGGCGCCATGAGGCCGCAGTGCTAACCCTCTGCGCCACCGTGCAGCCTCGAGAAGTGAGGTGTTGATGATATCTGCGAATACACTTGCCAGGTGGTCTGCGCAGGATCTGAGTGCTCGCCCAGGGACTCCGTCGGGGGCCGTCGCTTTCCGCGGATTCACTTTCAAGAAGGCAGCTCTTACCTCTGAGGCTGTAATAGTTGGAAGAACCATTTTGGTGGCTAAAACAGTGGATGAAAAATGGGAGAGATGAATAGGGTGCAAGCTTGGTTCATACCCATGGGAAATAAAAACAGGGTCTCCAAAGCTAGAGTACCTTGGATGACTTAGGATATTGATGATAAAATAAGGTTGAAAAAGAAGGCATATATGCCTACCAGAATAATAATAGCAATAGAAATCAGGAAGAGTACCTCAAATGCAGGAGAGAAGCTACGACTGGAATAAGGAAGGCTAAGAGGAAGCATGAGAAAAAGATTGCAGACTTTGATAAAACAAACAGTAAAACAGTCCTTCAAGCATAAGACCATAAGACATAGGAGCGGAAGTAAGGCCATTCGGCCCATCGAGTCCACTCCACCATTCAATCATGGTTGATTTCAACTCCATTTACCCGCTCTCTCCCCATAGCCCTTAATTCCTCGAGAAATCAAGACTTTATCAATTTCTGTCTTAAAGACACTCAACGTCCCGGCCTCCACCGCCCTCTTTGGCAATGAATTCCACAGACCTAC
Source organism: Scyliorhinus canicula (assembly GCF_902713615.1). NCBI lineage: Eukaryota > Metazoa > Chordata > Chondrichthyes > Carcharhiniformes > Scyliorhinidae > Scyliorhinus > Scyliorhinus canicula. The sequence goes on along the minus strand of NC_052151.1, from coordinate 19,777,836 downwards.
CACTCTCTGGCTGAAGAAATTTCTCCTCATCTCTGTTCTAAAGTGACTCCCTTTTATTCTAAGGCTGTGCCCCCGCGTCCTAGTCTCCCCTGCTAATGGAAACAACTTCCCTACGTCCATCCTATCCAAGCCATTCATTATCTTGTAAGTTTCTATTAGATCTCCCCTCAACCTCCTAAACTCCAATGAATATAATCCCACGATCCTCAGACGTTCATCGTATGTTAGGCCTACCATTCCTGGGATCATCCGTGTGAATCTCCGCTGGACCCGCTCCAGTGCCAGTATGTCCTTCCTGAGGTGTGGGGCCCAAAATTGCACACAGTATTCTAAATGGGGCCTAACTAGTGCTTTATAAAGCCTCAGAAGTACATCCCTGCTTTTATATTCCAAGCCTCTTGAGATAAATGACAGCATTACATTTGCTTTCTTAATTACGGACTCAACCTACAAGTTTACCTTTAGAGAATCCTGGACTAGGACTCCCAAGTCCCTTTGCACTTTAGCATTATGAATTTTGTCACCGTTTAGAAAATAGTCCATGCCTCTATTCTTTTTTCCAAAGTGCAAGACCTCGCACTTGCCCACGTTGAATTTCATCAGCCACTTCTTGGACCATTCTCCTAAACTGTCTAAATCTTTCTGCAGCCTCCCCACCTCCTCAATACTACCTGCCCCTCCACCTATCTTTGTATCATCGGCAAACTTGGCCAGAATGCCCCCAGTCCCGTCATCTAGATCGTTAATATATAAAGAGAACAGCTGTGGCCCCAACACTGAACCCTGCGGGACACCACTTGTCACCGGTTGCCATTCCGAAAAAGAACCTTTTATCCCAACTCTCTGCCTTCTGTCTGACAGCCAATCGTCAATCCATGATAGTACCTTGCCTCGAATACCATGGGCCCTTATTTTACTCAGCAGTCTACCATGAGGCACCTTGTCAAAGGCCTTTTGGAAGTCAAGATAGATAACATCCATTGGCTCTCCTTGGTCTAACCTATTTGTTATCTCTTCAAAGAACTCTAACAGGTTTGTCAGGCACGACCTCCCCTTACTGAATCCATGCTGACTTGTCCTAATCCGACCCTGCACTTCCAAGAATTTAGAAATCTCATCCTTAACGATGGATTCTAGAATTTTGCCAACAACCGAGGTTAGGCTAATTGGCCTATAATTTTCCATCTTTTTTCTTGTTCCCTTCTTGAACAGGGGGGTTACAACAGCGATTTTCCAATCCTCTGGGACTTTCCCTGATTCCAGTGACTTTTGAAAGATCATAACTAACGCCTCCACTATTTCTTCAGCTATCTCCTTTAGAACTCTAGGATGTAGCCCATCTGGGCCCGGAGATTTATCAATTTTCAGACCTTTTAGTTTCTCTAGCACTTTCTCCTTTGTGAAGCATATTAATGATAAAAGATTAGTGAAGGTTAGAGTGGGTCCCATAAGGAACCAGCAGGGTAAACTGCTCACTAAAGTGGAGGTACTAAATGAGTATTTTGCTTCTGTCTTTACCAAATTAGAAGATGGTGACAATGGCCCAGTTGAAAATGTGGGTGTTGAGCAACTGAGCAGTATGGTGATAGTTGAAGAAAAGGTGCTAAAAAGGCTGGCAGCACTTCAGGTAGAGAAGTCACCAGGCCCAGATGGGATGCACCCTAGATTGCTGAGAGAGGTAAGGGAGCATATTGAGGACCATTGACAGAAATTTTCCAGGTCTCTCGAAACACAGGATTAGTCCCAGGGGATTGGAGGATTGCAAATGTGATGCCATTGTTTAAGAAAGGGCCAACGGATAACCCAGGAAACTGCAGACCTGTCAGCTTGACAGCAATAGTGGGAAAACTGAAGGAGGCCGTAATTTTCTTGAATTCTGTTCAATTCCCTTTTCTTCCCACGTACTGAATGATCTGTTGAGCTGCTTGCACTAAAATACTTTTCACTGTACCTCGGTACACGTGACAATAAACAAATCCAATCCAATCCAATCCAATATGGGATGGGATAAAAATACACTTGGAGAAAAATAAGATAATACTAGACAGTCAACAAGGCTTTGTCAAGGGCAGTTCATGTCGGACAAATGTAACTGGTTCTCTGACGAGGTGACATCGACGGTGGATGAAGGAAGTGCTGTGGATGTTGTATATTTGGACTGTCAGAAAGCATTTGATACAGTGCCACATGGCAGGTTGGTTCACAGATTAAAAATATTTGGGTTTGATGGGTCGTTGGAGCATGGATTAGAAGTTGGTGAAGAGATAGGAAACGGAGGGTAGGTAGAGATGGATATTTCTCAGATTGGAGACGAGTTGAAAGTAGTGTTCCCCAGGGCTCAGTGTTGAGACCCTTGCTTTTTCTGATTTATATAAATGACTTAGAAGAGGGTGTTGAGGGCATAATCTCTAAATTAGCTCTTGATACTAAACTAGTATCAACTAAAATATTGAATGGTGAGGATAACGCTGAGCGACTTCAGAGGGATATTGACATGTGGCCAAATGGGCAGAGACCTGGCAGATGAACATGAATGCAGCAAAATGTGAGATAATGCGCTTTGGTAGAAGAAGCATGGGGAGAATATAGAAGCCCAATGGTACAACTTTAAGGGGAGTACAGGAGCAGAAGGACTTTGAGGTTCAAGAGCATAATCCTCTGAAGGTGGCCAGGCAAGTGGAAACAGTTGGTAAGAAGGCTTACAGCATCCTTGGGTTTTTCAATAGAGGCACAGAGCACAAAAGGAAGGAAGTGATGCTACACCTCTACAAATCATTGGTCAGACTATACTTGGGGGTATTGTGTTCAGTTCTGGGAACCTTATTTAAGGAAGGATGTTAGAGCCCTGGAGAGAATGCAGAGGGCTAAATCGCTGGCTTTGAAAGCAGACCAAGACAGGCCAGCAGCACGGTTCAATTCCCGTACAAGCCTCCCCGAACAGGCGCCGGAATGTGGTGACTAGGGGCTTTTCACAGTAACTTCATTTGAAGCCTACTTGTGGCAATAAGCGATTTTCATTTACTAGAATGAGGAATTTTAGATACACGGAAAGATTGGAGCAATTGGGTTTGTTTTTATTGGCGCAGAGAAGATTAAGAGGCAACTTTATTGAGGTGTTCAAAATTTCATAGATTTTACAGTACAGAAGGAGGCCATTCAGCCCATCGAGTCTGCACCGGCTCTTGGAAAGAGCACCCTACCCAGGCCCACATCTCCACCCTACCCCATAACCCAGTAACCCCACCCAACACTAAGGGCAATTTTGGACACTAAGGGGCAATTTAGAATGGCCAATCCACCTAACCTGCACATCTTTGGACTGTGGGAGGAAACCGGAGCACCCGGAGGAAACCCACGCACACATGCGCTCCGCACAGACAGTGACCCAAGCTGGGAAGCGAACCTGGGACCCTGGAGCTGTGCAGCAATTGTGCTAACCACTATGCTACTGTGCTGCCCTTAATTCTGAACAATTTTGACAAGGTAAAGAAGGATATTCTGTTTCCAGTTGATATGTCAGTGACCAGGGGTCACAATTTCAAGATGGTCAGCAAGGGAGCTAGGAGTGAGATGAGGACAAACTTCTTTACTCAGAGAGTTGTTGGGGTTTGGAATGTGCTGCCTGGGAGAGTGGTGGAGGTAGTTTCCATAGGAAGTTTCAAAAGAGAGCTGGATATATATTTGAAAGGGATGAATTTAGAGGGCTTCGGAGATAGGGCTAGGGAATGGGACTAGCTAGGTTGATCTTTTGGAGTTGCTGCAGACATGATGGGCCGAGTGGCCTCCTTCTATGCTGTAAATAACAAACAACAAACAAGCAACAAAAATATATCAATTTAAAGGCAGTAATCAGGGTCCTCCACCATACAAGCAAGGAAACGGGACCCCCCTAATGGGGAACCACTATCCTTGTCAGAAAGAGATAGAGAAACTCAAAGCCCAGCTCATGGCACGGAAAGCCGTGATGTTTGCCTTTGGGACCATCGCAGAGAACGAGGGTCGTGACACAAATTCCGATTTCGAACATCCGATCTCGTTTGATAATACTGAAAAGGTGTACACTGCGGGCCCCCACCTCCATTTCCAGGGGCCCCCGCCGATCACTCCTGGACATCCCCTGCTCACACTGGGGCCTATGGGCTTTCATCCTTTCTTGACCATGTACGGTAGGATCCCACCATACCCCACCCACATCCCTTCTTGAAAGAGTCTGAACCCAATCTTGCCCTTTAGGATTACGGGGATGCCTAACACCATTCCTAGTGCGGTCCCGGGAGTTCCTCTATCGCTGTTGTTAGACCAGACTCGGGTCAGTTGCTGCAATTGGCAGGTTTGTCTTGTGGAATAAATTAAACAATGTCTTCTAGTCTTTGTCTGTCTTTTGTTTTTCAAATGGCTGGGAATGGATTCTCACTGTTAAAAAAAGAGGCCGACGCATCTCAACATCTGGTGTCATAAAATCACAAGAGATGGGGAGGTGGTGGCGTAGTGGTGTTGTCACTGGACCAGTAATCCAGAGACCCAGGTTAATACTCTGGGGTCCTGGGTTCGAATCCTGCTCTGGCAGAGGGTGAAATTTGAATTCAATTAAAAAATCTGGAAGTTAAAGTCTTATAATGACCATGAAACTATTGCTGATTGTCACAAACACCCATCTGATTCATTAATGTTCTTCAGGGAAGGAAATCTGCCGTCCTTACCCGGTCTGGCCTACATGTGACTCCAGATCCAGACAGCAATGTGGTTTACTTCTAACTGCCCCCAATGTAATGACCCAGCAAAAGTAGCCGAGCAAGCCACTCAGTTCAAGGGCAATTAGGGATGGGCAACAAATGCTGGCCCAGCCAGCGACGCCCACATCCCAAGAACGAATAAAAAAAACATTGGAGCTGGAATAGAACAAACAGTCCCTCAAACCGGCTCTATCATTCGATTAGATCAAGACTGATCCGATTGTGGCCTGAACTCCACTTTCATGCCTGACTCCATAACCCTCGATTCCCTTTCCCATCAAAAATCTGTCTGACTCAGGCAGGGAGGTCAATCCTGAGTGTGTGAACTGGAATTAGTAGTGGAATGGCTGCCCCGGGCTGTTCGGATTGCCCAGAAACCAGCACTCACAGGGTTAATGATTTCTAAATTCAAGGCAGGGACCAGGAATCATTTCCATAGTTAATTAGCTGGGGCATTTCTTCAATACCTGATGTTCCTGTAGCTAAACTTTATTCAAAATCATCTCCCTAAAACAGTATAAAAATCTCTGAGCTCTCTGCTCAAACTGCAGATCGAGCTGAAGGTGCTAAGAGTCATTCAGTGGCTTCACCAGTGATCTGAGCCAACACCAAGATGCTGAGAATCTTCTTAACCGTGTCTGTCCTCTTCTGGAACCAACTCGCTGCAGAGAAAGCGGTAAATGAGGTGATCGACTTTTGTCAAGATGCAGATTGCCTTGAACCTGTTGAAGCCATTTTGGGCAAGGTAAGAATGTTTGCTGCATTCTGTAATGTTTGTACCAGCTGAAATTATTTAATGCCTGTATTTTTGGGTTGAAAACCCTTTACTCTCTTTACTGTCAAAAATATGTCTAACTCAGACAGGGAGGGTTGTCAATCCTGAGTGTGTGAACTGGAATAAATAGTGAAATAGCTGCCCCGGGCTGTTCAGACATCCCGGGAACTGGCACTCACAGAATTAATGATTTCCAAAGTTAAGGTTGGAACCAAGAAAGAATTCTGAGGGACAGAATATATTTGCACTTTAGACACGGATTAATCAGGGATAGTCAGCATGGATTTGTTAATGGAAGGTCTTTCTTGACAAATACAATTGAATTTTATGAGGAGTTAACCAGGGGCGGAATTGTCCAATATCCCCCACCAGGTCGGAGAATCCTGGGGGGGGGGGGGGGGGAGCTGCATGAATCCCGCCCCGTCGCTCCGACGCCGGCTGCCATTTTCTCCTGTGCCGGTTTTCGGGTGGGGGCAGGGTTTACGCCACGCCGGTCAAGGGCTGTTGACAGCGCCCCCTCCCCCACCCCCTGGCAATTCTCCGGGCCCCGATGGGCCGAGTGGCCGTCGTTTCCTGGCCAGTCCCGCCGGCGTGAAATGGATATGGTCCATCACGATGGGACCTGGCTTGGAGGCTGGCTAGGTGATTCCTCGTGGGGGGGGTAGGAGGAGGTGGGGAGATCCGGCCACGGGGGGTGGGGGGGGGGGGGGGGGGTAGGAGGAGGTGGGGAGATCCGGCCACGGGGGGTGGTGGGGGGGGGCCATGGTGGTCTGGCCCGCAATCGGGGCCCACTGATCTGCAGGCGGGCCTGTGCCGTGGGGGCACTCTTTCCTTCAGGGCCGGCCTCTGTAGTGCTCCGCCATGGCCAGCACGGAGAAGAACCCCCCCTGAGCATGCGCAGGTAACACACCGGCCGGTCTGCACATGTGTGGAACCACGGTGGCGGTCCTGCGCATGCGCCAACTCGTACCAGCCCTTCAGCTCCTGTTCATGCGGCGCCAGCCCCTCCAGCGCCGGCCTAGCCCCGGAAACAAACAGTAGTATGATGAAGTCACCAGCATCTGAATCACCGCACCTTCCCATCGGCCCGACGCCAGAGCGGTTGGCGCCGCTCTTGGCACCGGGCTATCCGGCCAGTTGCGGGAGAATCCCACCCCAGGAGTGTTGATGAGGATAATACATTTGAAGTGGTCTATATGGACTTTAGCAAGGCTTTTGATAAGGTCCCTTGTGGCAGACTGATCAAGAAAGTCAGGGGCCATGGGATCCAAGGCAAAGTGACACATTGGATCCAAGACCCTCACGATCAGGGGTTTCCCAATCTGCCCCCTCAGGGACCACTGTAGTAAGGAGACCCCCACAAGAACCCCTATGATAGGGAGACCCCCTCCCCCCCCCACTCCCAAAGACCCTGTAATAGAGGGCCACCCACAAGCACCCCAACCCCTGTCCCACACAGACCCGTAAATCCCCACCCAGTGCGCCACATGCCAATACCCATACTGCCTGAAATGGCCAGCTGTAGATGGTGGCCGAGGCACATGACAGGGCGAGAGTCACAGGCAGCTCAGTACCAAGGCCACCTGGACATTGCAGTGGCATTTCCGAGCTTGGCCTAATCACAACGGGTCATGGCTGCGTGTGTCAATGGCATTGCTCAGGCATTGACCTGAGCACAGTCCCAGAAGGAGGTGGCCCAATCCCTGTTCTCCTCGGCCATGAGCATTGAGACCCTGGTCGAGACGAGAGTGGTTCTGAAGGGCTGGCGGTGCTAGATGGTGGGGGAGCCATGGAGCTCGCTCTGGCCACACTCCCATCCCAAGAAGACGCCATTGGGCACCCGAAGGGAGGAGGAGGTGATGAAATGAAATGAAAATTGCTTATTGTCACGAGTAGGCTTCAATGAAGTTACTGTGAAAAGCCCCTAGTCACCACATTCCGGCTCCTGTCCGGGGAGGCTGATACGGGAATCGAACCGCGCTGCTGGCCTGCTTGGTCTGCTTTAAAAGCCAGCGATTTAGCCCAGTGAGCTAAACCAGCCATGGGGGCCGTGCGAGTGACTCACAAAGGGAAGGTGCACCGTGGCACACACACATTGTGCAGGCTCTTGTGTCTGCCCGTGCCCAACCTGGCCCTCCACATCGATGGAGACCTGTCATTCATCTCCCTCCTGTCAGGCGATGTTGTGGAGGATGCAGCAGGTCACCATGATGTGGGAGACGCTCCTTGCGCTATATTGGAGGACCCCTCAGAGCAGTCCAGGCATCTAAACTGCACCTTCAGTACGCTGATGCACCACTCAATCACAGCTCCGATCGAGGCATGGGCATTACTGTAGAAGATCCCCACATTAGTCTGAGGCCTCCGGATAGGTGTCATCAGCCACAGCCGTGCCGGTTAACCTCTGTTGCCCAGGAGCCAACCCCTCACCCACAGGTGTGCCTCGAAGGTGTTGGGAATCGTTGAATGTGCCAAGATGAAGGCGCCATGCACACTGCCTGGATATCGGGTGCAGACACCTGATGTGCATCCCGTGGTCACACATCAGCTACATGTTCATGGAGTAGTAACCCTATCAGTTTGTGAAGGCCAAACTTGAATGTGCCGGTGCTCGGATGGGGACACGTGCCCGTCAATCATGCCTGGACCTGGGGCATCCTGGCGATGACCGTGGCCAAGAAATCCTGGTGTGCTCGGTCCACATTGCATTTCATGCATTTGGACCAACTTGGCATATAACCGAGACAACACGGTAGCATAGTGGTTAGCACCAGTTTCTTCACAGCGCCAGGATCCCAGGTTCGATTCTCGGCTTAGGTCACTGTCTTTGCGGAATCTGTACGTTCTCTCCGTGTCTGCGAGGGTTTCCTCCGGATGCTTCGGTTTCCTCCCACAAGTCCCGAAAGACGTGCGTTAGGTGAATTGGACATTCTGAATTCTCCCTCTGTGACCCGAACAGGCGCAGGGGTGTGGCGACGAGGGGCTTTTCACAGTAACTTCATTGCAGTGTTAATGTAAGCCTACTTGTGACAATAAAGAGTATTATTATAAGGCTTGCATGATAGCGAGGATGCACCAGTGCACCAAGGTCTGTGAGATCCTAGACAGGTCCCCACTTAGCACCTCGAAGGATCTCTTAGCGAAAAGGTTCATGTCAACCATCACCTTTAAGGCCAGGTCTTCCCTCATATTCCCGCAGTTCCAGGTGTACCATGGTCTGGCATATAGGTCTCCCTGCTCAGCTGGAGTCCTGAAGCTGCTCAATGCTGTTCTTCTTCCTGAGCTGTTTCTTCATCTTCCGCCGATTCTGGCAGAGTTTGATGGACAAGGAGGAGTGGATGAGCCGCTGGTCTGTCCAGCAGTCACTTGTCATGGTTTAGGTGATGAGGGCATCATTTTGGTGTTCCGTGCATTTGGCCAGCAGGAGAACCCCATTGGAGTTGCAAGTCCCAACTCAGTCCTTTTCATTTGGTTCGTTCCCAGATTGGATGATCTTATTCGTTCCGGGTTCTCCTCGAAGGACAGGTGCTGACGGTATACCGTCAGCACCTGTCCTTCGAGGAGAACCCGGAACGAATTTGCCGACAAAGATTTTGACAAGCCAAGAAGGCCGTGTGCTACCTGTGCGAGATGATGGCACACCTGGCACCACGAGGGTTTGTAGGAGGATACCCACTCCCAGTGACCATCAAGGCAAAGGTCGCCCTGAACTTTTATATTTCTGGGTCGTTCCAGGGGCCGAGCAGGGACCTGTCTGGAATCTCTCAGATATCCGTAAACAGGTGCATCTGCGCTGTGACAGATTCCCTATGCAGCTGGGCAGCAGACTGTATAAACTTCAGTCTGGACCAGGAGCACCAAGATGCCCTGAGCAGCAATTGCTACCATCGTGGCATGCCCAGGTTCCAGGGGGTAGTTGATGGCACACGTCCCCTTACAAGGGAGTGCACTTCATTAATCGGTAAGTCTTCCACTCCCTAGAAGTTGTCATGCGGGATTCTCCGTCTCTGAGACACTGGGCAGGATTCTCCATCTCTGAGACTAAGGGCGGGATTCTCCGTCTCTGAGACTAAGGGCGGGATTCTCCGTCTCTGAGACACCTGGCGGGATTCTCCGTCTCTGAGACACTGGGCGGGATTCTCCGTCTCTGAGACACTGGGCGGGATTCTCCGTCTCTGAGACTAAGGGCGGGATTCTCCGTCTCTGAGACACTAGGCAGGATTCTCCGTCTCGGAGACTAAGGGCGGGATTCTCCGTCTCTGAGACACTGGGCGGGATTCTCCGTCTCTGAGACACTGGGCGGGATTCTCCGTCTCTGAGACTAAGGGCGGGATTCACCGTCTCTGAGACACTGGGTGGGATTCTCCGTCTCTGAGACACTGGGCGGGATTCTCCGTCTCTGAGACACTGGGCGGGATTCTCCGTCCCTGAGACACTGGGCGGGATTCTCCGTCTCTGAGACTAAGGGCGGGATTCTCCGTCTCTGAGACACTGGGCGGGATTCTCCGTCTCTGAGACACTGGGCGGGATTCTCCGTCTCTGAGACACTGGGCGGGATTCTCCGTCTCTGAGACACTGGGCGGGATTCTCCGTCTCTGAGACACTGGGCGGGATTCTCCGTCTCGGAGACTAAGGGCGGGATTCTCCGTCTCTGAGTGGGATTCTCCGTCTCTGAGACTAAGGGCGGGATTCCCCGTCTCTGAGACACTGGGCGGGATTCTCCGTCTCTGAGACACTGGGCGGGATTCTCCGTCTCTGAGACACTGGGCAGGATTCTCCGTCTCTGAGACTAAGGGCAGGATTCTCCGTCTCTGAGACACTGGGCGGGATTCTCCGTCTCTGAGACACTGGGCAGGATTCTCCGTCTCTGAGACACTGGGCGGGATTCTCCGTCTCTGAGACACTGGGCGGGATTCTCCGTCTCTGAGACACTGGACGGGATTCTCCGTCTCTGAGACACTGGGCGGGATTCTCCGTCTCTGAGACACTGGGCGTGATTCTCCGTCTCTGAGACACTGGGCAGGATTCTCCGTCTCTGAGACACTGGGCGGGATTCTCCGTCTCTGAGACACTGGGCAGGATTCTCCGTCTCTGAGACACTGGGCGGGATTCTCCGTCTCGGAGACTAAGGGCGGGATTCTCCGTCTCTGAGACACTGGGTGGGATTCTCCGTCTCTGAGACTAAGGGCGGGATTCTCCGTCTCTGAGACACTGGGCGGGATTCTCCGTCTCCGAGACACTGGGCGGGATTCTCCGTCTCTGAGACACTGGGCAGGATTCTCCGTCTCTGAGACTAAGGGCAGGATTCTCCGTCTCTGAGACACTGGGCGGGATTCTCCGTCTCTGAGACACTGGGCAGGATTCTCCGTCTCTGAGACACTGGGCGGGATTCTCCGTCTCTGAGACACTGGGCGGGATTCTCCGTCTCTGAGACACTGGACGGGATTCTCCGTCTCTGAGACACTGGGCGGGATTCTCCGTCTCTGAGACACTGGGCGGGATTCTCCGTCTCTGAGACACTGGGCAGGATTCTCCGTCTCTGAGACACTGGGCGGGATTCTCCGTCTCTGAGACACTGGGTGGGATTCTCCGTCTCTGAGACACTGGGCGGGATTCTCCGTCTCTGAGACTAAGGGCGGGATTCTCCTGAGACACTGGGCGGGATTTTCCGTCTCTGAGACACTGGGCGGGATTCTCCGTCTCTGAGACTAAGGGCGGGATTCTCCGTCTCTGAGACACTGGGCGGGATTCTCCGTCTCTGAGACTAAGGGCAGGATTCTCCGTCTCTGAGACACTGGGCGGGATTCCCCGTCTCTGAGACACTGGGCGGGATTCTCCGTCTCTGAGACACTGGGCGGGATTCCCCGTCTCTGAGACACTGGGCGGGATTCTCCGTCTCTGAGACACTGGGCGGGATTCTCCGTCTCTGAGACACTGGGCGGGATTCTCCGTCTCGGAGACTAAGGGCGGGATTCCCCGTCTCTGAGACACTGGGCGGGATTCTCCGTCTCTGAGACTAAGGGTGGGATTCTCCGTCTCTGAGACACTGGGCGGGATTCTCCGTTTCTGAGACACTGGGCGGGATTCTCCGTCTCTGAGACACTGGGCGGGATTCTCCGTCTCGGAGACTAAGGGCGGGATTCTCCGTCTCTGAGACACTGGGTGGGATTCTCCATCTCTGAGACTAAGGGCGGGATTCTCCGTCTCTGAGACACTGGGCGGGATTCTCCGTCTCTGAGACACTGGGCGGGATTCTCCGTCTCTGAGACACTGGGCAGGATTCTCCGTCTCTGAGACTAAGGGCAGGATTCTCCGTCTCTGAGACACTGGGCGGGATTCTCCGTCTCTGAGACACTGGGCGGGATTCTCCGTCTCTGAGACTAAGGGCGGGATTCTCCGTCTCTGAGACACTGGGCGGGATTCTCCGTCTCTGAGACACTGGGCGGGATTCTCCGTCTCTGAGACACTGGGCAGGATTCTCCGTCTCTGAGACTAAGGGCAGGATTCCCCGTCTCTGAGACACTGGCGGGATTCTCCGTCTCTGAGACTAAGGGCGGGATTCCCCGTCTCTGAGACTAAGGGCAGGATTCTCCGTCTCTGAGACACTGGGCGGGATTCTCCGTCTCTGAGACACTGGGCAGGATTCTCCGTCTCTGAGACACTGGGCGGGATTCTCCGTCTCGGAGACTAAGGGCGGGATTCTCCGTCTCTGAGACACTGGGTGGGATTCTCCGTCTCTGAGACTAAGGGCGGGATTCTCCGTCTCTGAGACACTGGGCGGGATTCTCCGTCTCTGAGACACTGGGCGGGATTCTCCGTCTCTGAGACTAAGGGCAGGATTCTCCGTCTCTGAGACTAAGGGCAGGATTCTCCGTCTCTGAGACACTGGGCGGAATTCTCCGTCTCTGAGACACTGGGCAGGATTCTCCGTCTCTGAGACACTGGGCGGGATTCTCCGTCTCTGAGACACTGGGCGGGATTCTCCGTCTCTGAGACACTGGGCGGGATTCTCCGTCTCTGAGACACTGGGCAGGATTCTCCGTCTCTGAGACACTGGGCGGGATTCTCCGTCTCTGAGACACTGGGTGGGATTCTCCGTCTCTGAGACACTGGGCGGGATTCTCCGTCTCTGAGACTAAGGGCGGGATTCTCCTGAGACACTGGGCGGGATTCTCCGTCTCTGAGACACTGGGCGGGATTCTCCGTCTCTGAGACTAAGGGCGGGATTCTCCGTCTCTGAGACACTGGGTGGGATTCTCCGTCTCTGAGACACTGGGCGGGATTCTCCGTCTCTGAGACACTGGGCGGGAATCCCCGTCTCTGAGACACTGGGCGGGATTCCCCGTCTCTGAGACACTGGGCGGGATTCTCCGTCTCTGAGACACTGGGCGGGATTCCCCGTCTCTGAGACACTGGGCGGGATTCTCCGTCTCTGAGACTAAGGGCGGGATTCTCCGTCTCTGAGACACTGGGCGGGATTCCCCGTCTCTGAGACACTGGGCGGGATTCTCCGTCTCTGAGACACTGGGCGGGATTCTCCGTCTCTGAGACACTGGGCGGGATTCTCCGTCTCTGAGACACTGGGCGGGATTCTCCGTCTCTGAGACTAAGGGCGGGATTCTCCGTCTCTGAGACACTGGGCGGGATTCTCCGTCTCTGAGACACTGGGCGGGATTCTCCGTCTCTGAGACACTGGGCGGGATTCTCCGTCTCTGAGACACTGGGCAGGATTCTCCGTCTCTGAGACACTGGGCGGGATTCTCCGTCTCTGAGACTAAGGGCGGGATTCTCCATCTCTGAGACACTGGGCGGGATTCTCCGTCTCGGAGACACTGGGCGGGATTCTCCGTCTCTGAGACACTGGGCAGGATTCTCCGTCTCTGAGACTAAGGGCGGGATTCTCCGTCTCTGAGACTAAGGGCGGGATTCTCCTTCTCTGAGACACTGGGCGGGATTCTCCGTCTCTGAGACACTGGGCGGGATTCTCCGTCTCTGAGACACTGGGCGGGATTCTCCGTCTCTGAGACGAAGGGCGGGATTCTCCGTCTCTGAGACACTGGGCGGGATTCTCCGTCTCTGAGACACTGGGCGGGATTCTCCGTCTCTGAGACACTGGGCGGGATTCTCCGTCTCTGAGACACTGGGCGGGATTCTCCGTCTCTGAGACTAAGGGTGGAACCCTCCGCACCTTTAGGGGATAGGCCCGCCCCGGAGTGATTGGCGCCCCGCCGGCTGGCATGGGAGGCCTTTGTCGCCACGCCAGCCAGGGCCGAAGGGGCTCCGCTGGTCGGCGGGAGTCCGCGCATGCGCGGGAGCGTCAGCGGCTGCAAGGGACCTGGTTCAATTCACGCCTGCGGGACTGGCACAGAAGCAGTGGGACTTCAGCCCATCGCGGCTGCTGACATCATCCCCGGCATGCGCGGGGGGGGGGGGGGGGGTCACCTACACGTCAGCCATTGCGGAGGCTTACACGACCGACGCTTACGAATAGAGTGCCCACACGGCATAGGCCCGCCCGCGGATCGGTGGGCCCCGATCGCGGGCCAGGCCACCATGGGGGTACCCCCTGGGGACAGATCGCCCTGCGCCCTCCCCCCCCGCCATCCAGGGCCCCGAAGCCCGCCCGCGCCGCCAGGTCCCGCCAGTAAGGGACCTGGCTCAATACACGTTGGTGGGACCGGCATAGAAGCAGCGGGACATCGGCCCATCGCGGGCCGGAGAATCGCCGGGGGGGGGGGCCCGCCGACCGGTGCAGCGCGATTCCCGCTCCCGCCGAATCTCTGTGCTGGAGAATTCGGCGGCTGGTGAGGGCGCACCCCCCACCCCCCCCCCCCCCCCCCTTGCGATTCTCCAACCTGGCGGGGAGTTGGAGAATCCCGCATCTCAGGTTCTGAGATTAAGGGCGGGATTCTCCGTTGTCCAATGCCGATATCTGTAATTGGCGATCGGGGTGGAGAATCCCGTTTGACGCCGAAATCTGGAGTGGCCTGTTTTCGGATGCACCGCCCCCTCCAACACGGCGTTATTGGTGAATACACCGCACGCTGTTCCGACGGCCTCAGGAGGTGGCGAGTGGGGTTACAGGAGGGCAGATTTTGGTAGTCCAGGCTGCGTGCAGCCGGCTCCATGTTGTACGTCGTGACCGCAGCAGGTCGTCGCTGTGCACATGCGGTGCCACGGATCCGGTAATTCTCCAGCCGTTTATGTCTGACCACAATTGGCAGAGGCCGTCAGTGTAGTGGGCAATGCCGTCCAGACCAGCCAGCAGTGTCGTAAAAACCTGCATGACCTGCTCAGGGGGGGGCCAGGGTGAGTAGGCAACACTGAGACCCTGGCACTAATCCCCGTAACCCAACACCCTCCCCTCTCCGGAGGACGGGCAAGTACCCCCCTGCCCCACATGTCAGCACCCATACCAGCCGCCATGGCTGTGTGCCCTGGCCACTGAGGCCACCGGCTCCCCAGCCCCCGGGCTGCATGTATCAGAATGTCTATCGCTGTTGTTTTCTGTTTGTCCCCCCCACCCAGAGAAGGCCGGGAGTGGGAGAAGACAGGAGGGGACCACCGGAACTGCGGCCACCTCACTGTGGCAGAGCAGAGGGCCCTGCAAATGGTCGGCGGATCGGAGTTCACCAAAGTGGAGGTCGGCCACGGGCGAGGAAGTGAGACCCGGTTAGTTACGGATCCCCATGGCACGTGCCAATGCCCCCAACACCACCCCCACCCTACACCACGCCCTCACCCTGCACCACTCCACACCATCCTCACCCCCACACCACCCTCACCCCCACACCACCCTCACCCCCACACCACCCTCACCACCCTCACCCCCAAACCCACTACACCCCCTCACCAACCCCACCCTCACCCCCACACCACCCTCACCCCCCACACCATCCTCACCCCCACACCACCCTCACCCCCACACCACCCTCACCCCCTCACCCCCACACCATCCTCACCCCCTCACCAACCCCACCCTCACCCCCACACCACCCTCACCCCACACCACCCTCACCCCCACACCACCCTCACCCCCAAACCCACTACACCCCCTCACCAACCCCACCCTCACCCCCACACCACCCTCACACCATCCTCACCCCCACACCACCCTCACCCCCACACCACCCTCACCCCCTCACCACCCTCACCCCCACACCATCCTCACCCCCTCACCAACCCCACCCTCACCCCCACACCACCCTCACCCCACACCACCCTCACCCCCACACCATCCTCACCCCCACACCATCCTCACCCCCACACCATCCTCACCCCCACACCACCCTCACCCCCACACCACCCTCACCCCCTCACCATCCTCACCCCCTCACCAACCCCACCCTCACCCCCACACCACCCTCACCCCCACACCACCCTCACCCCACACCACCCTCACCCCCACACCATCCTCACCCCCACACCATCCTCACCCCCACACCATCCTCACCCCCACACCACCCTCACCCCCACACCACCCTCACTCCCACACCACCCTCACCCCCACACCATCCTCACCCCCACACCACCCTCACCCCCACACCATCCTCACCCCCACACCACCCTCACCCCCACACCACCCTCACCCCCACACCACCCTCACCCCCACACCACCCTCACTCCACACCACCCTCACCCCCACACCATCCTCACCCCCACACCACCCTCACCCCCACACCATCCTCACCCCACCATCCTCACCCCCACACCATCCTCACCCCCACACCATCCTCACCCCCACACCACCCTCACCCCCACACCACCCTCACCCCCAAACCCACTACACCCCCTCACCAACCCCACCCTCACCCCCACACCACCCTCACCCCACACCATCCTCACCCCCACACCACCCTCACCCCCACACCACCCTCACCCCCACACCACCCTCACCCCCAAACCCACTACACCCCCTCACCAACCCCACCCTCACCCCCACACCATCCTCACCCCCACACCAGCCTCACCCCCAAACCCACTACACCCCCTCACCAACCCCACCCTCACCCCACACCACCCTCACCCACCATCCTCACCCCCACACCACCCTCACCCCCACACCATCCTCACCCCCACACCACCCTCACCCCCACACCATCCTCACCCCCACACCACCCTCACCCCCACACCACCCTCACCCCCACACCATCCTCACCCCCACACCACCCTCACCCCCAAACCCACTACACCCCCTCACCAACCCACCCTCACCCCCACGCCACCCTCACCTCCACACCACCCTCACCCCCAAACCCACTACACCCCCTCACCAACCCCACCCTCACCCCCACACCATCCTCACCCCCACACCATCCTCACCCCCACACCACCCTCACCCCACACCATCCTCACCCCCACACCATCCTCACCCCCACCATCCTCACCCCCACACCACCCTCACCCCCACACCACCCTCACCCCCAAACCCACTACACCCCCTCACCAACCCCACCCTCACCCCCACGCCACCCTCACCCCCACACCACCCTCACCCCCAAACCCACTACACCCCCTCACCAACCCCACTCTCACCCCCACACCACCCTCACCCCACCCCACCCTCACCCCCACACCACCCTCACCCCCACTCCATCCTCACCCCCACACCACCCTCACCCCCACACCACCCTCACCCCCAAACCCACTATACCCCCTCCCCAACCCCACCCTCACCCCCACACCACCCTCACCCCACACCACCCTCACCCCCACACCACGCTCACCCCCAAACCCACTACACCCCCTCACCAACCCCAGCCCACACCACCCTCACCCTCACACCATGCTCACCCACAAACCCACTACACCCCCTCACCAACCCCACCCCAACACCATCCTCACCCTCACACTACCCTCACCCTCACACCACCCTCACCCTCACACCATGCTCACCCCCAAACCCACTACACCCTCTCACCAACCCCAGCCCACACCACCCTCACCCTCACACCATGCTCACCCCCAAGCCCACTACACCCCCTCACCAACCTCACCCCAACACCATCCTCACCCTCACACTACCCTCACCCTCACACCACCCTCACCCTAACCACCCCCACACCCACCTTCATCCCCATAGTACCCGGACCCCAACACTACCCCCACACCCACACCACCCATACGCCACCGCCCCCCACCCACATGCCCATCACCAGCCCCCAACCCACGGTCTAATCTTGCATCTTGTCTTGCAGGACCTGCTGATGACTTGGCTTCCCCCGCCCCCAGGCTGTGTCAATGCCGGAGCACCGCCCCCCCCCCCCCCCCCCCCCCCCCCCCCCCGGGCAGTGATGGGGACAGCAGCTCGGACACCAGCCCTCTGCCCGAGACTCAGGAGACCCCGGAGCTCAGGTCGCAGAATGGCATTGACTGTCCCGTCACAGCTGTCTCCAACACCCCCCACCCTCCCAGAGACACTCACCTCGGTTGGACACTTTAGTAAAGAGGCTCCTGGGACACTCTCTGATGCGCACCAGGGAGCTGCTCCGGTACAGCAGGTGGAGGTAGGAACACCCAACGGGGCGGACGGTAGAGGGCAGGCCGATCCCAGGGACTAACTGCCGTCCAGACGGGTTTCGGGATTCTGGAATGGACAGTCCCATCTCCAGTGGTGATGCAGGCGCAGAGCTAAGGACTACGAGAGGAGCTGTCAGCGAGCATCCAGCACCTGCAGGTGAAGTTAGAGGAGTCCAAACGTGTGCACCAGCAGGAGGCGGTGCTGCCCATGTGTGCCACCCAGGCCAACACGCAAGGGTGGTGTCCGCAGTGGAGGCATTGGTGGCAACAGTCGTGGGTATGGATCAGTATGTCCAAGGTCTGGGGCATTCTGTGCAGGCGCTGGGCGAGGCCCAGGACAGGGTTGCTGCCTCACAGGCGGTGCTATGTCTTTTCGTCCGACGTCATTTCGTCCAACGACACTTCGTCCACGTCTTTTGGTCCAACGTCTTTTTGTCCGCCCGTCTTTTGGTCCAACGTCACTTCGTCCAATTATCCAATTACAAATAGTTTAATTTAGTTTTTCAATGTTACTGCTCAAGGATCCTCTCCACCTATTTCGCCTCTTGAGGTTGAGTTCTGCATTTGTGCTGCTTGATCTTCAGACATTATTAAGATAAGCTGCAGGATATTCACCCATGTATGCTCCAGCGTGATGAGAGCCATTGTATCTGATGGAATATTTGATCATTTCAGACCTGTAATGTCAGAACCCACTGCCAACCAGAGGTTTTAATCACTCGACGAAAATCGAGTTTAAATCTGCTTCTTTCAGAACTGCACTCATTGTCTAAATCCAATTAGACTCCCACTTATATCTGTGTCTGTCGGAATTGCAGAATATCAAATCATCTTGTCCTCTCCCCATTATTCTCTCTCGGGTACAGTTCTGGAAATCTAACTTTTAGGGAATTTCGGGAATTTACAATTTACATCAATTTTAAGTAATTTCGGGATATTCTACAATATATCCGAAGAGCTTTAAACCTGAAAAAGACTAGGTATCAGATAAACAAAGAATGGAGACATTTCGAGAATGTGGGGCATACATTGCAGGTATTATTAACTTTTAGGGAATTTCGGGAATTTACAATTTACATCAATTTTAAGTAATTTCGGGAATTTTAAGTAATTAGTAAACTTTTAGATTTTTTAACTGCATTTTTAGATTTTTTAACTTTTTAACTGCATTTTTCAACTTGCATTTTACTTGCATTTTATCAATTACTTGCATTTTAGCAATTAAATTCACTTGCTGTATTGTACTTGCATTTTATCAATTAAATGGTTTTATACGGAGTTAATTTGTAATTGGATAATTGGACGGAGTGACGTTGGACCAAAAGACGGGCGGACAAAAAGACGTTGGACCAAAAGACGTGGACGAAGTGTCGTTGGACGAAGTGACGTCGGACGAAAAGACGCGACATTCTCACAGGCAGCCATGTCCCAGAGCCACCTGGACATTGCAACAGCTCTTCTGAGCGTGGCCCAGTCACAGCAGGCCATGGCTAAGAATGGCGGCGGCATTGCCCAGGCGCTGGCCGACGTGGCTCAGACTCAGAGGGAGGTGGCCCAGTCCCAGAGGGAGATGGCGCAGTCACTGGCTGATGTAACCCAAACCCAGAAGGTGGTGGCACAGTCACTGGGTGATGTGGCGCAGTCCCAGACAGAGGTGATCCACTCACTGTGCTCACCGTGGAAAGGGGCAATAAACAAAGAAATAACTGATGCATGTAAACATGGTACGGAAATTATCATGGGGGCTTTTAATCCACATGTCGATTGGTCAAACCAGATCAGTCAGGACAGTCTTGAGGAAGAGTTCATAGAATGTATCCGCGATAGTTTCCTCGGACAGTATGTAATGGGACCTGAGAGGGAGAAAGATATCCTAGATCTGGTCCTGTGTAATGAGACAGGAATAATTAATGATCTCATAGTTAGGAATCCTCTTGGAAAGAGCGATCACAATATGGTGGAATTTAAAAGGGCCTTGGTGAGGCCACACCTTGAGTACTGTGTGCAGTTTTGGTCCCCTAGTTTGAGGAAGGACATTCTTGCTATTGAGGGTGTCCAGCGAAGGTTCACCAGACTAATTCCCGGGATGGCAGGACTGACATATGGAGAAAGACTGGATCGACTGGGCTTCTACTCACTGGAGTTTAGAAGAATGAGAGGGGATCTCATAGAAACATATAAAATCCTGATGGGACTGGACAGATTAATGTTCCCGATGTGGGGGGCATCCAGAATTAAGGGCCAGAAGTAGCCAAAGAATAAGGGGTAAGCCATTCAGGACTGAGATGAGGAAGAACATCTTCTCTCAGAGAGTTGTGAACTTGTGGAATTCACTCCCACAGAAAGCTGTTGGGGCCATTTTGTTGGATATATTCAAGAGCGCGCTGGACATGGCCCAAAAAGGCAAAAGGGATCAAGGGATATGGAGAGAAAGCGGGAGTGGGATACTGAATTTGCACGATCAAGCATGATCATATTGAATGGTGGTGCAGGCAGGCTCGAAGGGCCGAATGGCCTACTCCTGCACCTATTTTCTGTTTCTATTATTCTATATTTCCTCTGGGGCAGGCTCCACTGCTGCACAGTCCTCCTCCTGGAGCAGTGCCCGCTCAGACAGCCACAATACATCCCTCAGGGCTGCGGCAATTAGGAGGAAGGCCACCATTGCTAATTGAATTCAAACATCCATTGTCTGCAGGGGGTGAAAGGCCGACATGTTAGCACGGTGTGTACCCCCGTGCCCAACCAGGTCCAGCAGGCTACACGATGCCCTGGGCTAGCACTGCAGACCCTGCCCCTGCATGTCCCCTCCCCCCCCCCCCAATCTCCACACCCCTGGTCCTGGCACCCATCCCTGCTGCCAGTGGTACCATCGGTTAGTGCTGCCCATGCCAGCAGTATGCTCCACGGCTCCCGTCTGGCACCCCCCTGTAGGGACTACTGTGGGTGTTGCCCTTGGGAGGGCCGCGTGATGATCCATCGGCAGCTGGCGGCCGGTTGCATGTGGGTGTGGTATGGTGGACGGTTAGGTGCGGGGGTGGTAAGGTGAAGTTTGGAGTGTGGAGGTGGTGGCGTGGGGGCACCGCACTCATATGGCCGGTGTCACTCTGTAGAATCAAGGGCCAAGGTGGAGGTCAGTAAGGTGCACGGTAAGATTGGCTGTCTTACAGCTTGCGTACCTGGACACCCCGGTCCCATGGGGGTAATTCCGATTTCCCCCCCCCGCCCCCCCCAACCCCATTCCCATTCCCATCAACCAACTTAGCCCACGGTCGTGCCCTGCATGTTCTACCGCCTCTCTCTCCCTCATCAGCCACGGCTCCTGTTTCTTGATTTTTAAAAGCACAAGTGAACCTCGCTGTTGGGAATGCCCCCCAGCGTAGGAGGAACTTTGAGGAGACCACGAAGAATACCAGGTTAGGCCCGCTAATAATATGCCAACATCGTTTACTGTATGTGCGGAGTAGAGCACATTGACGTTGCTGTCGAAGCAACGAAGAATTGCGACCTGTCGTGAACCCTACGCCGGCCATAATGTTGGCGACAATTCACTGCCTAATCGGCTTTCCCAATTAAGATGTTGAACGACGGACAATCCCGTCCAGAATGTCTGCAGCCAGCAGTCTTTCGGAGTTCTTGAAACTTCTCTCAACAACACCATGGAACAGGTGGGGATTGTGTGGGGCAAGTAGAGTTGGGGTTAAAGGTGAGGCATGATGTCATTGATTGGTGGAGCAGGTTTGGGGAGCTGTCAGGCCTATTCCAGCTCCTATTTCTTATGGTCATTTTGGATTAGTGTCTAGATACAAGGATCATTTGGGTGGCATGGTAGCACAATGGTTAGCACTGTTGTTTCAATGCTCCAGGGTCCCATGTTCGATAGCCGGCTTGGGTCACTGTCTGTATGGAGTCTGCACCTCCTCACTGTGTCTGTGTGGATTTCCTCCGGGTGCTCCGGTTTCCTCCCACAAGCCCCAAACGTTGTCCTGTTAGGTGAATTGGACATTCTGAATTCTCCCTCAGTGTACCCGAACAGGTGCCGGAATGTGGTGACTAGGGGATTTTCACACTAATTTCATTGTAGTGTTAATGTAAGCCTACTTGTGACACTAATAAAGGTTATTATTCTAACCCATTGAAACTTCTCTGATAAACAAAGGGCGGGATTCTGCGGTAATGCGGGGCAGGCAATTCCGGCGCGAAGGAATGGCGTGAACCACTCCGGCATCGGGCTGCCCCAAAGGTGCGGAATCCTCTGCACCTTCAGGGGCTAGGCCGCCGCTAGAGTAGTTTGCGCCGTGCCATCCGGTGGGGAAGGGGCTTGGTGCCACGCCAACTGGCAGTGAAGGGCTTCCGGCGGCCGGCGCGAGTTGGCGCATGCGCGGGAGCACCATGTCTGCTGGCGTCATCCCAGCGCATGCGCAGGGGGGGTTTATCTCTGCGTCGGCCATCACGGAGGACCAGAGCGGCCGACGCGGAAGAATAGAGTGCCCCCACAGCACAGGTCCGCCGCGGATCAGTGGGCCCCGATTGTGGGCCAGGCCACCGTGGGGCCACTTCCTGGGGCCAGATCCCCCCCCACCGAGGCCGCCCACGCAGCCACGTCCCGACGGCAAATATCTGATGTAATATACGCCGGCGGGATGGGCTGAAAATGGCCACTCGGCCCATTGCAGGCCGGAGTATCACCAGGGGGAGGGGCTGCTGGCAACGGTCGCCAACCGGCGCGGCACGATTCCCACCCTCGCCAAATCCCCGGCTCCGGAGAATTCGACAGCCGGAGGGGGCTGGTTCACGCCGCCCCCCGGCGATTCTCTGACCCGCGGGGGGGTCGGAGAATCCCGCCCAATGTGGTAAAACACCTAAAGGGAAACACAATTACTGGACATGATTCAGTGTAGATGGTCTTCCATAACATTCTCTATATTTGTTTTAATTGAAAACCCAAGGGGAAGGAATGAGGCCCATTGTGCAGGACATCTCTAAAGTTGAAAGGGTGCATGAGAGGGTAAGGAAAATGTATCCAGAAGTGGTGAAGCCTAGACTTCCATCAAAAACTGCAAACTCTTTCACAAGGTCAGTCCATCCAGGACATGAATACTGCTCCCACACCTGGGAACCCAGGACAGTCCTCTCAACACTGAGGTGTTTTGGTGCTCGTTCAGTTGTGTCATTTGGTGATAGATTTTATTTTCTTGTTTTAGAATTATAATGAGTTGGAATTTGATTTTCGCCAATGGATTGCAACTGATGCTTACGGAGATAATATACAAGATGCAGTGGATTTCAACTTGATGAAATTTTTCAATTATTCACGTTGTGGTAATGTTGCAGGTATGTCAGATGTTCCTTCAAAGTAACAACAGAATATAAAACAACCATTCACTCTTTAACAAGTCACGTTTGAAACTTTCTGTACAGACTGACACACTGACCAAAGAATTCCACCATTGTCAATTCCAGAGCGTTCCTCATTCACATGTGATTAGTGGGTTGAAGGGCCATTTGGGCTACTTCTTTATTACCCACAGGCTTTATGTTCCCAGAATCTGGGAAGGTTTCCCACGTGTGCTGGGAGTGAGATTCCAAACTCATGTTCTGACTCCAGCTGTGGCTGTTGAATTTTCCGAGTATAAGAAAGGCTCTTTGTCAGGCATGAATCCCACTATTGGAGTCGACATGAACCCGTGTGGAAGCTGATAAACTGCATCTCTCTTAGTTTACTGGATGCTGTGATAATGCTGGCTCCTAACTGAGACACAGTGGCAGGAAATTTGGCTTGTTCAAGAGGAATTGTGTTTGAATAACTTCATCCAGATGTGTAATGGTTTAAAGGGTGTACAGTTGATGTTGTGGCGGCACACTTTCAAAAGGTGTTTCACAAATTATTATATTTATAACAGACTATCAGCAATATTGAAACTCATGCGATGGAAGGGATTGGCAGCACGGAGACAGAATGGATCCAGTGACAGAAAGCAGAGAATAGTGGTGAACAGTTGTTTTTCAGACTGGGGAAGTATCCAGTGATGTTCCCTAGAGTCCCCTGGTGATAATCCCCAGTATTTGGTCTATTGCACATTTGATGAATACTATTCATCTAGATTTGGGTCAGCAATGTATAATGTCAACATTTATAGATAATGAAACTTTGGGAAATCTGGTAATCTGAGGGCAGCACGGTAGCATAGTGGTTAGCACAATTACTTCACAGCACCAGGATCCCAGGTTCGATTCCTCGCTTGGGTCACTGTCTGTGCGGAGTCTGCACGTTCTCCCCGTGTGTGCATGGGTTTCCAAAGATGTGCAGGGTAGGTGGATTGGCCATGTTAAATTGTCCTTAGTGTTCAAAATCGCCCTTAGTGTTGGGTGGGGTAACTGGGTTATGGGGACAGGGTGGAGGTGTGTGGTAGGGTGGTCTTTCCAAGAGCCGGTGCAGACTCGATGGGCCAAATGGCCTCCTTCTGCACTGTAAATTCTATGATTCTCTCCGAAAATTCCAAACAGGAAAGCCAATATTATGATCTGACAGATAGCCAGCAGAAGTGCTGGTGGGAGAGGGAGGCGGTGACGTAGTGGTATTGTCGCTGTACTAGCAATCTAGAAACCCTGGGTAAAGGTACGGGGGTCCCGCACTGGTGGGTTCGAATCCCACCACTGCAGATGGTGAAATTGAAACTCAATAAGCCAACAGGGAAGGGGCATGACCAGAACATGTGAGAATGGTTGGCCAGGCATTCCTGGCACTGTACACATTTGTCCTCCAGCTCCAGGTTCTGGTTAAGTGAGCTCTGTGCATCACTTTCAGCTGCATTAGGCTTAGCCTTGCGCAAGTGGGAGCGGAGATGACCCTGTGCAGTGCTTCACTCCAGAGTTCCCACCCAATTTCAAACCGCAGGTCTTTCTTTCTTCCCTTGTCGCGTCCAATGGGGAGCATGCCTTTTCCAGGAGCCGCCATACAGGTCCCCGCAGTTTCCCATCCCTAGGATGTCCGCATCCAATTGGTCCTGAATAGCGATTGATGGGGTCAGTGTATCGGGCCTCCGAGACATCACTGAGGCCCTATATGACCGGTCGCCACAATATATCAAATTCAACATGGAGAGAGCCCACCAGGATGCCCAGGAATCGGGGATCGCCACAATCGGCGAGATGCCCCAGGTCCAGGAGGTGTCTGAGGGGATGCGTGTTGCCCTCCGAGCACCTGCAGATGACAGGCCGGTCTTCACAAACTGAAAGGGGTTCCACTCAATGAACGTGCAGCGGGTGTGTGACTATGGGATGTGTATCATGCAGATTTGTGCATGTCACCTTCATTCCTGGCACTCTTGATGGTTCCTGACGTCTATAGACCCGCCCCCTCCCCCGCTACCCCCGGCCCTGCCGCTAAGAGGTTGGCTCTTGGGTGACAGGGGTTATCTGATGTGGTCTTGGCTGGTGTTGCGAATCCGGAGACTACAGACAGATGCAGAGACGCGCTACAATGACGCCAATACAGCGACAAGGGGCGTGATCGAGCGGGTCTTTGGTGCTTGGACCGCTCTGGAAGGGTCTCCAGTATAGCACTAGGAGTGTCTCTCATATCATGGCGGCAACGGCGACAAACTTTGCTTCCCGGACATCCTGATGGCATATCGGGCCTCAGTGACGTCTCGAAGCAGACGAGCGATGTGCTGGGTAAGGGCATGAATACCACGCCTTGTCCGACGAGGAGGCATAGATACATAGAAGATAGGAGCAGGAGGAGGCCTTTTGGCCCTTCGAGCCTGCTCCGCCATTCATCACGATCATGGCTGATCATCCAACTCAATAGCCTAATCCTGCTCTCTCCCCATAGCCTTTGATAATAATAATCATTATTGTCACATTAACACTGCAATGAAGTTACTGTGACAAACCCTAATTGCCACATTCCGGCGCCTGTTCGGGTACACGGAGGCAGAATTCAGAATGTCCAATTCACCTGACAGCACGTCTTTCGGGACTTGTGGGAGGAAACCGGAGCATCCGGAGGAAACCCACGCAGACACGGGGAGACTGAGCAGACTCCACACAGACAGTGACCCAAGCCAGGAATCAAAGCTGGGACCCTGGCACTGTGAAGCAACAGTGCTAACCACTGTGCTACCATGCTGATCCCATTCGCCCCAAGAGGCCGTACAACATGTGCAGGAGGGCCAACATGCACGGGATGTTCTAATCGCCTCCAGGGTCACCGACTAGGGGGAATGGCCAACGGCACAGACGTCACATCTCCCCCACCCCACTGTGGCCACCACCCATCCTATGAAGCACCTCCTGTGCAACTCCCCTGTGGTAAACCACTGTTACACCTGTATTAGGTGATGTAAGGTAGGACCTGTACTACAGGTTCGCCAGTAGCCCCTGCCTGCTGGCTCCGCCCAGTAGGAGGAGTATAAATATGTGTGTCCTCCATTCAGCAGTCATTTCACCAGCTGCTGTGGGAGGCCACACATCTTACTGCAATAAAGCCACAGTTGTATCCAACCTGAGTCTTTGTACAACTGATCGTGCATCAATTTATTGCAATAAGATTTTCTAAAAGATGGACGTCCGAATCAAACCACATCGCCTAGAGCTGGATCCGCAATCAAGCGACGCCAAAAAGGACTTTAATCACTGGCTAGCTTGCTTCGAGGCCTATATCAACTCAGCGACCACCCCTCCGATGGAGGCTCAGAAGGTACAGATCCAGCATGTTTCCGCTGATCCAGGACGCCCTGAACTACGCAGACGCCATGGCGCTCCTCAAAGAAAACTATGCACAGAAAACTAACACACTCTTCACCAGGCACATACTCGCCACTCACTCTCAACTCCCTGGTGAGTCCCTGGGCCCTAATCCCACTCGTCCGGGACTGTGACTGTCAGGCCGTTACGGCCACCGAACATTCCAACCTTATTATTTGCGATGCGTTTGTAACGGGGATTGGGTCGGACCTCATACGCCAAAGACTGCTAGAAGGGGCACTTCGCTGTGGTGTGCCAGGCCCACGCAGTCGCCGCTATCGCCCCCTCCACCCTGACTTGCACACAATGGGCGCCGCCATCTTTGTCTGGGACCACGCGCAGCCAGTGGGCGCCGCCATCTTCACCTCCCGGGGCATCGCGCGGCCAGTGGGCTCAGCCATATTCACCTCCCGGGGCCACGCGCGACCAGTGGGCGCCGCCATCTTCACCTCCCGGGGCAACGCGCGGCCAGTGGGCTCAGCCATATTCACCTCCCGGGGCCATGCGCGACCAGTGGGCGCCGCCATCTTCACCTCCCGGGGCTGCGAGCGGCCAGTGGGCGCAGCCATCTTCCCCCCTCAGTCCACGTGCGGCCCATGGGAGGCACCATCTTGTCCAACCCCCGCAACGTGCGGCCCATGGGCGCCACCATCTTGTCTAACCCCCGCAATGTGCGGCCCATGGCACCGCCAGGTCAATCAGATTGCGCAGTACCGGGTCTTCTCAACGATAGACCTCAAATCCGCCTACCACCAGCTCCCCATTTGTAAATTGGACCGTCCATACACTGCTTTTGAGGTGGACAGTCGTCTCTATCACTTCCTCAGGGTTCCTTCGGCGTCACTAACGGGGTCTCGGTCTTCCAAAGGGAGATGGACCGAATGGTCGACCGGTACGGTTTGCGGGTAACCTTCCCGTACCTAGACAATGTCACCATCTGTAGCCACGATCAGCAGGACCACGACGCCAACCTTGCCAAATTCCTCCACACCGCCACTCTCCTCAACCTCACCTACAACAAGAAGAAGTGCGTGTTCAGCGCAACCCGCTTAGCCACCCTCGGCTATGTTGTCCAGAATGGAGTTCTGGGGTCTGATCTCGACCGCATGCACCCCCTCATGGAGCTTCCCCTCCCCCACTGCCCCAAGACCCTCAAACGCTGCCTGGGTTTCTTCTCCTACTACGCTCAGTGGGTCCCAAACTATGCGGACAAGGCCCGCCCACTTATTCAGTCCATCCACAGCCCCTTATTGCCGAGGCACAACAGGCCTTCGCCCGTATCAGAGCT
Organism: Scyliorhinus canicula; assembly: GCF_902713615.1. NCBI lineage: Eukaryota > Metazoa > Chordata > Chondrichthyes > Carcharhiniformes > Scyliorhinidae > Scyliorhinus > Scyliorhinus canicula. Next base: position 19,749,770 of record NC_052151.1, on the reverse strand, counting down.
GATATTGCCAAGGCCGGGATGCACGCAGTAGACGAGACACTGTCCTTCCAAGTAGAAAGCGATGCTTCAGACGTCACCCTAGCCACCACGTTCAATCAGGCAGGCAGACCCGTGGCATTCTTTTCCCGCACCCTTCATGCTTCAGAAATTCAGCACTCGTCCGTCGAAAAAGAGGCCCAAGCTATAGTTGAAGCTGTGTGGCATTGGAGGCATTACCTGGCCGGCAGGAGATTCACTCACCTCACTGACCAACGGTCGGTAGCCTTCATGTTTAACAACACACAGCTGGGCAAGATCAAAAACGATAAAATCTTGCGGTGGAGAATCGAGCTCTCCACCTACAATTACAAGATTTTGTATCGCCCCGGCAAACTCAACGAGCCCCCAGACGCCCTTTCCCGAGGTACATGTGCCAGCACAGAAGTAGACCGACTCTGGGCCCTACATGACAGCCTTTGTCACCCGGGGGTCACACGATTGTACCACCTTGTCAAGGCTCGCAATCTGCCTTACTCTATTGAGGAAGTATGGACAGTCACCAGGGATTGCCAGGTCTGTGCGGAGTGCAAGCCGCACTTCTACTGGCCGGACCATGCGCGCCTGGTGAAGGCCTCCCACCCCTTTGAACGCCTCAGTGTGGATTTCAAAGGGCCCCTCCCCTCCACCGACCGAAACACGTATATTCTCAGTGTGGTCGATGAGTATTCCAGATTCCCCTTCGCCATACCATGCCCCGATATGACGTCTGCCACCGTCATCAAAGCCCTAAACACAATCTTCGCTCTGTTCGGTTTCCCCGGCTACATCCACAGTGACAGGGGATCCTCATTCATGAGTGATGAGCTGCGTCAGTTCCTGCTCAGCAGGGGTATCGCCTCCAGCATGATGACCAGCTATAATCCCCGGGGAAACGGGCAGGTAGAGAGGGAGAACGGGACGGTATGGAGGGCTGTCCAACTGGCCCTACGGTCCAGGAACCTCCCAGCCTCTCGTTGGTGGATAGGGTGCACTTGCTCCATGCCAACCCCCAGTATGCCTATGTGACATACCCGAACGGCCGCCAAGATACTGTCTCTCTCAGGGACCTGGCACCAGAAGGTCCCACCCATACACACTTCTCTGGCCCGGTGCGACCCTCCCCTCACCTGGCGCTCCCAACATTAACCCCACCAGGACCATCCCTCCTTCCACTGCCCACTCCAGAGGATGAAGAGGATTTTGGCACACTCCCGGAGTCATCCAACATCAGGCCAGCATCGAAATCGCCGTCACCAATACGTCGCTCCCAGCGGAACGCCAAGGCACCAGACCGGTTGAATCTCTAACTGGCACCGGACTTTCAAAAGACATTTTTTTCCCCGTATATATAAATAAATTCACTACTGTATATAGTTCTCCACCACCCCCACCGGACTCATTTTTAACAGGGGGTGAATGTGGTAAACCACTGTTACACCTGTATTAGGTGATGTAAGGTAGGACCTGTATTAGAGGTTCGCCGGTAGCCCCTGCCCCTCCCTTCCGCCCAGTAGGCTGAGTATAAATATGCGTGACCTCTATTCAGCAGCCATTTTGCCAGCTGCTGTGGGAGGCCACACATCTGACTGCAATAAAGCCACAGTTATATCCAACCTTAGTCTTTGTACAATTGATCGTGCATCATTTCCCCCCCCCCCCTCCCACCCCTGCCGTTGCAACCCCCTCCGTGATACCTATCTGCCTCACTAATGGGTGCAGGCCCTGGGTTGGCAGTAACACTGGGTCTGGTCCATGGCATGGAGGATGATGACAACTTGCTCTCGTGTTTTGCATCGTTTGACAATGTCTGACTCCAGCCCAAGGTAGCAGTTCCCACTGTCCACCTGGGTGATCCCTGCATGTGAGCTGGCCATTCCATCACATGGTCCCATCGAATGCCTGGGTTGTATTTGGCGGCAGCCTTATCATAGAATCCACAGTGCAGAAGGAGGCCATTTGGCCCATCGAGTACGCACTGGCTCTTGGAAAGAGCACCCTACATAAGCCCATGACTCCACCCTATCCCCATAACCCAGTCACGCCACCTAACCTTTTTGGGCACTAAGGACAATTTATCTTGACCAATCCACCTAACCTGCACATCTTTGGACTGTGGGAGGAAACCGGAGCACCCGGAGGAAACCCACGCAGACACGGGGAGAACGTGTAGACTCCGCACAGGCAGTGACCCAAACCGGGAATCGAACCTGGGACCCTGGAGCTGTGAAGCAACCGTGCTAACCACTGTGCTACCTTGCTGCCCTACTGGGGTTGTGGTCAGTTTGCTCATTCTCCCTGCAGTCCCCGTTCCCATCCACACAGGGAGCAAGAATCTCAAACCTGTTGGACAGGACAAGGGCTGGGGCTCCTGCAACCCTACCTCCTGGATCCCTCTACCAGCCTCACTCGCAGCCACACTCCCCTGCCCCTGAGCATGGGTCAAATTTAAGTCAGTTAGTCTAAGTGGTGTGACTGCCTGTTCGAACACAGTGTCCTCTCCCGTACCTCTCCCGGTTCCTGATGAGTTGCAGTGTCCGTAGCTCAGACTACAGCTCATGGACTCACGCAACCAACACTTACTACAGATGTGGTCACTAGGAACTACAATGGGGTCCAACAGCTCACACATCATGCAGGAACAACACATCACTTGACCGTCCTGTCATGTTTCTTAAATGAATGCTAGAAGTCGTTCAGCAGTTGAAGGATGGTTTATTGTGTTCCACAATAAATGACTTTGTTAGCTTTTACTTACAGAATAGCACTTGTAAAGATACTGCTCTTTTATGCTCTGCAACTAGGCATGACCACACTCGCAGCCCTGAGCTCAACTTCCGTCCCTGTCTTGCTCCACTGTCTTTCCAGCCAAAGTGTGCGAGGGCGGGTCTTCGGCGTCACTCTTATATGTCCCCGTGCTGCCCCCTGGTGGTACTTCCATTTCCCATCAGCCCCTTCTGTACATACTCAGGCGAGGATCACTACACCTATTTTATTTAATTTGTTTTTTAAAAGATTTTAATTAAAATTGTTTTTATATCTCTCCCTATTACCTCAGTTTGAAACCTTTGGGAAACGTTCTCACAATGTCTGCATGGGTTTCCTCCGGGTGATCCGGTTTCCTCCCACAAGTCCTGAAAGACCTGCTGTTAAGCGAATTGGACATTCTGAATTCTCCCTCTATGTACCCAAACAGGCGCCGGAGTGTGACGACTAGCGGATTTTCACAGTAACTTCATTGCAGTTTTAATGTAAGCCTACTTGTGTCACTAACGATTATTAGGGGCTGGTTTAGCTCACAAGGCTAAATCACTGGCTTTTAAAGCAGACCAAGGCAGGCCAGCAGCACGGTTTGATTCCTGTACCAGCCTCCCCGGACAGGCGCCGGAATGTGGTGACTAGGGGCTTTTCACAGTAACTTCATTGAAGCCTACTCGTGACAATAAGCGATTTTCATTTCATATTATTATTAATTGTCCACCAGCATTCATGATTGGAAGTGGCAGCAGAGCTTCGATCTGATCTGTTGGTTGTGGGATTGTTTAGTTCTGCCTGTCACTTGCTGCTTATGTTGTTTGGCTCGCAAGTAGCCCTGTGTTGTAGCTTCACCAGGTAGGCACATCATTTTTCACTATACCTGGTGTTGCTCCTGGCACACTCTGCTGCACTCTTAATTGACCAATGTTGATCTGCTGGCTTTGTTATAGCTGTCATAGAATGCCTACAGTGCAGAAGGAGACCATTTGGCCCATCGAGTCTGCACCGACCCTCTGAAAGACCATCACACCCAGGCCCACTCTCCTGCCCTACGCCTGTAACCCCACCTAACCTGCACATCTCTGGACTAAGGAGCAATTTCAGCAGGGCTAATCCACCGAATGTGCACACATTTGGTCTGTGGGAGGAAACCGGAGCACTCGGAGGAAACCATGCAGACACGGGGAGAACGAGCGAACTCCACACAGTTACATAAGACCGGAATTGAACCCGGGTCACTGACGCTGTGAGGCAGCAGTGCTAACCAATGTGGCGCTGTGCAGCCTGGTGGTTATGGTGGAGGGAGGAATATGCCGAGCCATGAAGTTACAGATTGGGTTTGAGCACAATTCTGCTGCTGATGATGACCCACAGCACCTCCTCAACGCTCAGTCTTGAGTTGCTCGGTCAGTTCAAAGTTTACCCATTTAGCACAAAGGTAACAAAAACAGAAAATACTGGACAATCTCAGCAGGTCTGACAGCATCTGTGGAGAGAAAAGGGAGCTAACATTTCGAGTCTGGATGACTCTTTGGCAAAGCGTAGAGGTAAATAGTGCCACACAACACAATGGAGGGTAACCTCAATGTGAAGATGGGACTTCATCTCCACAAGGACTGTGCGGTGGTCACTCACACTGATACTGTCGTGAACAGATGCACCTGCGGCAGGCAGGTTGGTGAGGAAGGAGCTCAATATTCCTCTGTTAGCGTGGCCAATCCACCGAACCTGCACATCTTTGGATTGTGGGGGAGAAACCCACGCAAACACGGGGAGAATGTGCAAACACCACACGGACAGTGGCCCAGAGCCGGGATCGAACCTGGGACCTCTGCGCCGTGAGGCAGCAGGGCTAAGCCACTGCGCCATCGTGTTGCCCCAGTCTAACGGTTATGCCCTTTCTGACCCAGCCAGCTCGGTCTGTGGTGGTACTACCGAGGCACTCCTGGTGATGGGCAGTGAAGTCTCCCACCCAGAGTATATTCTGCACCCTTGCCACCCTCAGTGGTTCCTCCAAGTGCTGAAGGGTAAATAGGGAGGAGCAATAAATGCTGGTCTAGCCAACGATGCCCACATTCAGTGAATAAAACAGCAAATTAGCATAACCCTGGCACAATGCAGAAGGGGAAGTTTATGATTTCAATTGCTTTGTTGGATAGTTCGCAGCTCAGAAGCACTTCCAGCCAATTGCAAATGCTTCATTTCAAGTCACCCTGTCTCCTCACCTGGAACTTTGACTCCCCATTAGCTGATCACCTGGTTAAATGTTACAACAGATGTTTCTCTGTCTACAGATACCATTGTTCCTATCTCCGCACCTTGGGGATTTCGTGGCTACTTAGAAAATGGCACAGTACAACAGATATTCAAAGTATATACTTTGATAGTACCCCAAGTAAATGATCCACCTGAACCATTGGATCCAACAGTGAAAATAGGAATAGGAACTCCTATTTGGTTCTATACGAGGTGAGTTTAGTGACTGATATATTGTGATTGCTGTTTCTTTCTGTCAGCTCTTGGATCAACATCACTCCCATTTTGAGACTAAGTGCTGCGGTGTGGGCGGGAACGTGGAGTGTTTTCCACTGTAGCAGTTTGCCGGAAAACACTCAGAATCTTCCCACTCATCCTCATTAATTATTCACCTGGGTGTTTGACGCTGATTTCAATAGTGAGTCAGGCCTGGATGGTGTGTAGTCCGCCGTCATTTCTGGGTTTTATTTTGAAAAAATGTCCAACAACAGTGACCCACCATTGAATAAAAGAAGGTGGCCCTCCTGAAATTAAGATCAATCTCCAGGAAAATTGTGAGGCCGGAGGATGGACTCCTCCAAGGCACCAAATCTGGAAGGTCCAAGTTCACATGTTCCCCTAACCCATTGCTGGGGTGTTCCAGGGTCCAGGGTTGTGGGTTGTCTCCATCCTGAGCTCTGTAGGCAGCGTCACGCATCCCGACTTTGGCACACTACATTGCGAAAAATGTTTCTCACACTGGTGTATATTCCCACAAGAATGGCAGAGAATCTAACCTGAAGGGTTCAGTTCTCCCTCTATATGCATTACCGGATGTGAATGATGTTAGAATGACCATAGAATTTACAGTGCAGAAGGAGGCCACTCAGCCCTTCGAGTCTGCACCGGCCCCCGAAAAAAGCACCCTACCCAAGCCCCATACATCCACCCTATCGCCCTAACCCCACCCAACCCTTTTGGACATTAAGGGCAATTTAGAATGGCCAATCTACCAAACCTGCATAGCTTTGGACTGTGGGAGGAAACCGGAGCACCCGGAGGAAACTAACGCACACACGTGGATAACGTGCAGACTCCACACAGACAGTGACCCAAGCTGGGAATCGAACCTGGGATCCTGGAGCTGTGAAGCAACTGTGCTAACCACTATGCTACCGTGCTACCCCACGGTTCACACCGGCCTCTTGTTTCCTTCCAGTTATGTTGGGCACCCCGAGGTCCCTCTGCTATCGCACACTCTCTGGAACTCTGTCATTAAGTCTGTATCTCTCAATCCTTTCTGCAAAATACATCACCTCACATTTCTCTGTATTAAACTCTTTCTGTCACTTGTCTGACCATTTGGCGAGCTTCTCTCTGATGTCACTACAGCTGTGGACTAACTGAATGGTGGAGGCGGCTCAATGGGCTGAATGGTCAATTCCTGTTCCTGTTGTCCTGACAACCGACTTGGTTTCCAAACACATTTTGTCAGGAGGAATAAAAATTAAATTCCACTATTCTTAATTCTGTTGCAGGAGTTTTGACCACAGTTTTCATCCACCAGAAGTTAAAGAACTCGTGACTCAATTCATGGGTGACTTGGAAAAAGACAATCAACCCTTCAATAGGACAACTTTTATTATCGCTGTTTTTAACACTCTTGGGCTAATGGAAATAGGTTTTGAAAAGATAGAACAATGATGGTTTTTGGGAAGGCTCTATTACCTTTCGAAACATCAAACAGTGAGATGTGCTTAACTCTATTCTAAAACTGTTTAACTTTCCATTGGGTTTAATCTGGAAAACTGAGCATAGTTTTAATCTCCTTACCTCAAGAAGGATACATTTACCTTTGAGGGAACGCAATGTCTGTTCATCGGACAGATTACGTATATGTATCAATATTGTGATTGTGGACAATCCCACCAATGTCCATCTCCAAATCCCTGTGACCCTGTTTATAAATATTGTCCTCTACTAGCAGTTAGTAATTTTGACTCCCACACACTGCAGCATATATTGTAGATTCAAAACTATTGAGCCACATTAATATCAGCAGTGAACATTTAGAACACAGAACATAGAATAGTACAACACAGTACAGGCCCTTCGGCCCACAATGTTGTGCCGACCATTTATCCTCATCCAAGATCAACCTAACCTACACCCCTTCAATTTACTGCTGTCCATTTGCCTATCAAAGAGTCGCTAAATGTCCCTAATGACTCTAACTCCACCAGCCACCTCTGCTGGCAGTGCATTCCACATGCCCACCACTCTCTGGGTAAAGAACCTACCTCTGACATCCCCCCGAAACCTCCAATCACCTTAAAATTATGTCCCCTTGTGACAGCCATTTCTGCACTCGGGAAAAGTCTCTGGCTATCCATGCCTCTCATAACCTTGTACCCCTCTATCAAGTCAACTCTCTTCCTTCTTCGCTCCAGTGAGAAAAGCCCTAGCTCCCTCAACATTTCTTCATAAGACATGCCCTCCAGTCCAGGCAGCATCCTGGTAAATCTGCACTCTCTCCAAAGCATCCACATCCTTCCTATAATGAGATTTTCATCACCTCATCTGGAAGAATTTCCTTCAATGTTTGAATAGTTAGTCTTCATTTACACACTCTGTTCGCATTGATTGTTTAGCTCAATGATTCTGAACAATGCTTTTTTCTTGATGTCCAGTTCAGTTTGTCTCCACATTGTCCTGTGACAGACAGATCGTGCTTCTCACCAGGGGCTGGACCTTGTTGTCTTTCCCAAAATTAAATAAAAACAGAGACTCTTCAAGTCCGCTCCACCATTCAGTAAGATCATGGCTGATCTCCGACCTTAACTCCACTTTCCCACTCTGTCCCTCGAGTGTGTAATCTGTCTAATAAACAGGTAATGCAGTCCCACTAAAGTCAGTTCATCCATCCTTAACTAAAGAGACCAAACATCATTACATCATATTCTACCTGTTATGTTCTTAACCACTCACTTAATCAACTAAATATGGAGCAAACACATGATCGTCCACCCATACGTTAATCATCCATGTGACTCCAGCCCTGACATATTTGAATGTCCCTGAGTCCTGGCTGCTCTTTTTCCTTTAATATTGTTTGTAATGAGGTTTCCCATCAACATCTCAAATTCATTGCTGAACACGTCTCCACACTGCACATATATAGGGTAAACTCAATGGTACAGGATGGTGGGCCGTCTATTGGGTAACGGGGATTAATCACTGCAGTAATTCGCTTTTTCTGTAATCTTGCTTTAAATGAATTGTGCACAGACTGAGACTGAGATGGCCCGAGTGACAGATACAGTTCCAGAATTTTCTATCTTTACACAGCGATGTAATATGTTCATATTTATCCATCATACTGACCAGAATGTTTTAACTTGATGTGAAAAGAGTTAATTGAAATTGGGATTTGTTACAGAGCACAGAGTATTGAAACTGTTAAATATGAAATCATGGAGTGATCAGATGTGTGATTGTTCCTGGGCTCTCTCACTCGGAGTTAGTTCCAGATGGAATTATTTAATTACAAGGGAATATTTAAACTGTAAAGAGACAGTGTGTTCACCGTATGTAAAATACTGAGATTTTCATCACATCACCTGGAAGAATTTCCTTCAATGTTTGAATAGTTCTGTCTCCTGTGTTCTTAAATATAATGGGAATGGTCCATATAACAGACTGTGTGGAATAGACACTATATGCTGGAGGAAGAACACGACACTCACTGGAGAAACCTGCTAATGGGGACTCCCTGTGTGGGGAGTAAAGTATTCCCTGTTCCTGTCATTCCTGATAATCAAACACTGGACATTGTGTTGGGGATGATGGAAAAGGTTGTTTCTCAATCCAGTTTGGTCTGACTCAGACCAGTCCAGGTTCAGGAAACAGATAGGCCCAGGTCAGGAAAGTGAAGTGGGAGTTTTGTGACTCAGGTATGAAGCAGCTTAAAACTGGTCCTTAAACTGGAGAAAGAATCTAAAATTAGAATCCAGAGACTGAAGATGGGATAAAGTTTCAATTCAGATCTCCTCAAACCCACACTGGGAGCTGACATTGGGAATATAAGGGCAGCACGGTGGCCTAGTGGTTAGCACAACCGCCTCACGGCGCTGAGGTCCCAGGTTCGATCCCGGCTCTGGGTCACTGTCCGTGTGGAGTTTGCACATTCTCCCCGTGTCTGCGTGGGTTTCGCCCCCACAACCCAAAAATGTGCAGAGTAGGTGGATTGGCCATGCTAAATTGCCCCTTAATTGGCAAAAATAATTGGGTAATCTAAATTTATATAAAAAAAAACACATTGGGAATATCGACAGACTGAATCTGTAATTGAGAAAATGATCGATTCAGATCTGACTCCTGTTAACAGGTGATCCATTCACAGGTTTCTCTTGTGGAGTAAATAAACCATTGTCTTCTAGTCTTTGTTTGTCTTTTGTTTTTCAAACTGCTGGGAATGTATTCTCACTGTGAAATAAAGAGGGTGATGCATTTACACATTTGGTCTCGTGTTAGATTCTTCCTCAGAAATAAATCTGGGTCAATGATCACATCACTGGTTTCACATTCGATAAACTCTCCACATTTCAGTGAAATGATTCTGTTAAAACATTGAGTTGTAAGATTAAAGAATGAGAAAGAATGAAGAGACAGAGAGTAATTTATTGAGAGATGTAACACCGTACCAGCCTCCCCGGACAGGCGCCGGAATGTGGCGACTAGGGGCTTTTCACAGTAACTTCATTGAAGCCTACCTGTGACAATAAGCGATTTTCATTTTTCATTTCATTTCATTTCACTTGGAGAGTGAGCTCCATATTGGTCAGGTGACAGCTCACATCCCCGTTTCAATCTGTCAAACTCCACTCTGAACAGTCTTTCTAACTCTGTCAATGGGAGGGCAGCATGGTGGCGCAGTGGTTAGCATTGCTGCCTACGGCGCTGAGGACCTGGGTTCGAATCCTGGCCCTGGGTCACTGTCCATGTGGAGTTTGCACATTGTCTGCGTGGATTTCACCCCCACAACCCAAAGATGTGCAGGACAGGTAGATTGGCCACTCTAAATTGCCCCTTAATTGGAAAAAATAATTGGGTACTCTAAAATTTTTTTTAAAAACTCTGTCAATGGGATCAGTAAGAAGTCTTACAACACCAGGTTAAAGTCCAACATGTTATTTCAAACACTAGCTTTCGGAGCACTGCTCCTTCCTCCTTCCTGTGCTCCGAAAGCTAGTGTTTGAAACAAACATGTTGGACTTTAACCTGGTGTTGTAAGACTTCTTACTGTGCTCACCCCAGTCCAATGCCGGCACCTCCACATCATGTCAATGGGATATCACTGGATGGGTAGAGCCCAACACTCAACCATTCATGGATCAGTCATCCACCTGGTGGTGGGAATTTCTTCACTGTTTGGAAAATCTCCCCAATCTGAGTTGGCAGGGGAGGAATTTGTATTGGGATCTGGTTCATAGAATCCTTAAATAATAATAATAATCTTATTAGTGTCATGAGTGGGCTTACATTAACACTGCAATGAAGTTACTGCGAAAAGCCCCTAGTCACCACATTCCGGCCCCTGTTCAGGTACACTGAGGGAGAATTCAGATTGTCCAATTCACCTAACAAGCATGGCTTTCGGAACTTGTGGGAGGAAACCGGAGCATCCGGAAACACGCAGACGCGGGGAGAACGTGCAGGCTCTGCCCAGACAGTGACCCAAGCGGGAATCGAACTAGGACCCTGGTGCTGTGAAGTAACAATGCTAACCACTGTGCTACCGTGCCGCCCCATAGAAGTATACGTAGACAGGAGGAGGACATTTGGCCCTTCAAGCTTGCTCTGCCATTCATTATAATATGGCTGATCCAGTTCAATACCCTGATCCTGCCTTCCCCTATATCCTTTGATCCCTTTAGCCCCAAGAGCTATATCTAATTCCTTCTGAAATCACACATTTTGGCCTCAACTACTTTCTGTAGAAGCGAATTCCACAGATTCACCTCTCTCTGGGTGAAGGAATTTCTCCTTACCTCAGTCCCAAAAGGTTGACCCTTTATCCTCAAACTATGACCCCTAGTTCCGGAGTCCTCACCATCGGAAACATTCTTCCTGAATCAACCCCGTTAGAATTTGATAAGTTTCCATGAGATACCCTCTCACACTTCTAAACTCCAATGAATATAATCTTAACCAACTTAGTCACTCCTCATATGACAGCCCCTCTGTCCCAGGAATCTGCCTGGTAAACACTCCTGGCTGCACTCCCTCCATCCTTCCTCAGATAAGGACAGCAAAACTGCACACAATACCCCAGGTGTGATCTCATCAATGCCCTATACAATTGCAGTAAAACATCTTTATTGCTATACTCAAATCCTCTCGCTATGAAGACCAACATGCCATTTGCCTTCTTTATTGCCTGCCATATCTACGTATTTACTTTCAGAGATGATGCACGAGGACACCAACGTCTCGCTGAGTATCTATCTCTGTCAATTTACACCCATTTAAATAATAATCCGCCTTCCTCTTTTTGCTACTGAAGCGGATAACCTCACATTTATCCACATTAAACTGCACTTGCCATGCATATTCCCACTCACTCAGCCTGTCCAAATCCTGCTGAAGCATCTCTGTATCCTCCTCACAGCTCACCCTCCCACCCAACTTTGTATCATCTGCAAATCTGGAGATCATACATTTAGTTCCCTCGTCCAAATCATCAATATGTAATGTGTACAGTTGAGGTCCTAGCACAGATTCCTGCGGCACCCCACTAGTCACTGTCTGACAAACAGAAAAAGACCCATTTGTTCCAATATTTTGCTTCCTGTCTGCTAACCAGCTTTCTATCCATCCCAATTGATAGGGGCTGGTTTAGCTCACAAGGCTAAATCGCTGGCTTATAAAGCAGACCAAGCAGGCCAGCAGCACGGTTCGATTCCCGTACCAGCCTCCCCGGACAGGCGCCGGAATGTGGCGACTAGGTGCTTTTCACAGTAACTTAATTGAAGCCTACTCGTGACAATGAGCGATTTTCATTTCAATGCATTCTCCACCATCCCATGCGCTTTAACTTTACATAGTTATCTGCTTTGTGAGACCTGACGGAAAATCTTCAGCAAGTCTAAATAAACCACATCCACCAGTTCTCCCTGGTCAACTCTAATAGCTACATCTTCAATGTATTTGAGTAGATTTGTCAAGCATGATTTCCTTTTCATAAATCCATGCTGACTTTGTCTGATTTTCCCTCTGCTTTCCGAGTTCTGTGCTATGAAATCCTTGATAATGGTCTCCAGCAACTTCTCTCCTGCCAACATTAGGTAAACTGGTCTATTGTTCCATTTTTTTCTCTCGACCTCCCTTTTTGAATATAGGGGTTGTATTAGCTAGCCTCCAATCTCTAACAACCAAGACCAAAGAATTTTGGAAAATGACAATCAATGGATCTCTATTTCTAGAGCCACTTCCGTAAATACTCTGGGATGAGGATTATCAGGCCCTGGAGATTTATCTGCAGTCAATCCCATTCATTTTCTACAAATCATTTCCCTACTAATATTAATTTCCTTCAGCTCCTCACAAAACCTTAGTGTTACTCAGAACTTCTGCTACAGAATTCATGTCTTCCTTTGCGATGACAGAAGCAAAGTATGAATTTAGTTCCTCAGCCATTTCTTTGTTTCCCGTTCCTGAATTCTCCCGTTTCTGACTGTAAGGGGTTTACATTAGTTTTTATCAATCGTTTTTTCTTTCTATTCCTATAGAAACCTTTACAATCAGTTTTTATGTTCCCCACAAGATTCCTTTCATATTGTATTTTCCCCTTCTTTATCAATCCCTTATTCCGTTTTGCTGAATTTTAAACTCTTTCCAATCCTCAAGCGATCTAAGAGTACAGGTTCAAAGCTCCTTGAAGGTGGAGTTGCAGGTGGACAGGGTGGTGAAGAAGGCATTCAGCATGCCAGGTTTTATTGGTCAGAATATTAAATACAGAAGTTGGGACGTCTTGTTGAAGACATTGGTAAGACCACACATGGAATACTGGGTTCAGTTCTGGTCACCCTATTATAGGAAGGATATTGTTAAACTAACAGAGTGCATCTGGAATTCAAACCTACAATTTTGTGAAAAAAAGGGTGTTTTGATTTATGGATGTTGTTACTTGGGTAAAAACAGTAAAGGGAAGTTATTAAGGGTTAAATATAGAGTACTGTAGCTGTGTAGGGTATTTATGTTTGTAGTTGATAAAATGCTGACTGTGTGTGTTTATTCTTAGAATAAACTTTGTTTTTGTTGAAAAGTGCTTAAGACCCTCTGTTGAATAACACCTGAAAGGTGGGCCCTTGTGCTCCTCATAACCAAAATCTATGAACAGTTGTAGGTCAGGTGAACTCTATGATATACTTTGGTGTTTTCTAAACCCTGGCCCATAACAATTCCCCCATAATCAACATCCTGGGGGGTTACCATTGATCAGAAACTGAACTGGACTAGCCATATTACTACTGTGGTTTACAGGGCAGGTCAAAGGCTAGGAATCCTATGGTGAGTAACTCACCTCTTGACCCCCAAAGCCTGTCCACAATCTACAATGCACACGTAAGGATGAATGTAGCTTCAACAACACTCAAGAAGCTTGACACCATCCAGGACAAAGCAGTTGCTTGATTGCTCCTCCTTCCATAAACATTCAAATCCTCCATCAACAATGAACAATGGCAGCCGTGTGTGCCATCTGCAAGATGATGAAAAATGAAATGAAAATCGCTTATTGTCACGAGTAGGCTTCAATGAAGTTACTGTGAAAAGCCCCTAGTCGCCACATTCCGGCGCCTGTCCGGGGAGGCTGGTACGGGAAGATGCACTGCTGGAACTCACCAAGGATCTTTAGAACCTTTGGGCGGCACGGTAGCACTGTGGTTAGCACTGTTGATTTACAACTCCAATGTCCCAGATTTGATTCCCGACCTGCGTCACTGTCTGTGCGGAGTCTGCATATTCTCCCTTGGATTGTAGTCTGTGGATATGAGTTTGGACCATTTAGGGCTGAGATGCGGAAAAGTTTCTTCACCTACCACAAAGCAGTTGAGGCCAAATCACTATTTTCAAGAAGCAGTTAGATATATATCTTTGGGCAAAAGGATATCAGGGTGGAGGAGATGGCGGGAGAAGGCAGGATCAGACTATTGGGTTGGATAATCCGCCATGATCATCATGAAATAGCAGAGCAGATTCAAATGGCCAACTGGACTCTGGGTCATCAGTCAGAGCTGTTGGATTTCCTTTCCTGCAACCTTTGCCACAGAACCTTTTGCACAATAATCTGTTGGAAGTATGAGTTTATGGTGAGAGCGATGTCATATCTGAGACCTCTGAACAGCAGAACCAACATGCATCTCATAGTTTTAAACGTTTATAAAACTTAAGAATGGCAGGAAGGAAATAAGGTGAATTAGTCAAATTGGGTACTGAAGGAAATGAAGGAAAAGTAAATTGTCAGCGATTTTTAAAACTATGTACTCTGGGAACGAGATTGAATCGTTTAAATTGTTCCCCTTCTGGGCCAGAGGGGAGGTTGGCAATGCATTCTTAATTATCATGGTGAGCTTTTAAATTCCTGCAGTTGCTTTAATTGGTAAATATTGTGCAATTAGGATCTGGAATGTCTTGTCTGAAAGGGTGGTGGAGGTAGATTAGGATCTGGAATGACCTGTCTGAAAGGGTGGTGGAGGTAGATTCGGTTGTTGCTTTCAAAGGGGAATTAGATAAGCTCATGGAAAGAGTAAAATTGCAGTGGGCTGAGAATTGAATGGGCTCTGTGGGCCAAATGACCTGCCTCACTATGATTCTGTAATGGGTTATCGCTTGTGCAGAGCAGCATAAATCAACCAGTAAGTCCTGGAAATTCACAAATTTCAGCATATGTGGGCAGCATGGTAGCGCAGTGGGTAGCACTGTTGCTTCACGGCTCCAGGGTCCCAGGTTCGATTCCCTGCTTGGGTCACTGTCTGTGTGGAGTCTGCACGTTCTCCCTGTGGGTTTCCTCCGGGTGCTCCGGTTTCCCCCCATAAGCCCAGAAAGACGTGCTGTTAGGTGAATTGAACATTCGGAATTCTCCCTGTGTACCCGAACAGGTGCCGGAGTGTGGCGACTAGGGAATTTTCATAGTAACTTCATTGCAGTGTTAATGTGAGCCTTCTTGTGACAATAAAGGTTAATGTATTATTATAGACACCACCTTCCAAACCTATGACCACTACCATCTAGAAGGGCAAGAGCAGCAGATAGCTGGGAGCCCCACCATCTTGAGCTTCCCCTGATGCATCCACTGCATCAAGGTTAATTTGCCCATTGCCTCCTTACTTACAGCCTTCATCTGCATGTCAGCTGAAAACGACCAACCACCAAGGAAGGTTATTCATGATTGAATGTGTCCACCATAGCTTCCTCCAGACATATAGAGAAGTCTCTAACTGTTGATTAGAGTGTAGTGATTCACTCTCTCAGCCTGAAAACTGCATCTACATTGTACCTTTCCACTCACATAGTAGATACAACTCTCCTTAAATGCTCACAGTATCCCACCCATATCTTTTTTAAAAATCTTTTATTGGCATTTCCCATATTTCACATTTTTCTCGCCCGCGCTAATTTCCTTTATTATACAGAGAGGTTTAGTTTGTCCTTCATTTAACTGACCCTATATGCATTTCATTGCCCTCTGGATTGGTCTATGGTTCCTCCCCCTTCCCAGTTGTCGCACCTCCCTGTCCCCCCCCCCCCCCCCCCCCCGGCTTCGGCTGTGCTTTTCATTCATTTTCCGGACAGAATTGAATCATCTCTCGTAGTTTCCCCGCCTTCCTCCCCCCCCCCCCCCCCCCCCCCCAGGTTGCACAGTCTTTTGGTACCTCATCTATCCTGGTGTTTTAAAAAAATTCTTATCAGGTTACTCCTCGTTGCTGGCCTCGAACAGGTTTTTGGAACAGACCGACAAACTGCCCCCAAGTATCCAGGAAGCCTCCCTCTGACCCTCGGATGGCGTACTTAATCTTCTCCAGGTGAAGACATTCTGAAAGGTCAGCGAGCCAGTCTGCAGCTTTGGGCGGTGCTGCCGATCGCCAGCCGAGCAGGATTCTCCGGCGTGCGATTAGGGAAACGAAAGTGAGGGCGTTAGCCCTCTTCCCTATGTGTAGCTCTGGCTGCTCCGATATCCCGAAGATTGCCACTATTGGGCATAGCTTCACCCTCCCCCACAACCTTGGACATTGCCTCGGAGAAGACTGTCCAGAACCCACCAAGCTTGGGGCAAGCCCAAAACGTGTGGGCGTGGTTGGCCAGCACCCTTCACATTGGTCCTCCACCTCCGGGAAGAACCTGCTCATTCGGCTTCTGGTCAGGTGCTCTCTGTGCACCATTTTGAGCTGCATTAGGCTTAGCCTTGCGCAGGAGGAGGTGGAGTTCACCCTGCTCAGTGCTTCGCTCCACAGTTCCCATCCTACCTCTGTCCCCAGTTTGTCCACCCATTTTTGTTTGGTCTCGTCGAGTGGAGTCTGGGCTCTGTCCAGTAGCTGTCCATATATTTCCCACATAGCCCCCCCCCCCCATTGCTTTTGCCGTTCAGGTCCTCTAGTAGTGTGGTTTCTGGGGCCCTGGGGTACCCCACTGTCTCTTTGCGGAGAAAGCGTTTTATTTGGAAGTGTCTCATTTCCTGTCCTTTTGCTAGCCTCGTCAGTTCGTCTAGTGTCGCCAGTCTGTGCCCTACGTAGAAGTCCCCGACCGTCAATGTGCCCCCGTCCCGCCTCCATCTTTTGAAAGTGGTATCCAGCATGGCTGGGGGGAATCTGTGATTGCTGCAGATGGGGGCCATGAGGGATATTTTGGTTATCCCGAAGTGCTGTCTCAACTTGGTCCACGTTCTCAGCGTGGCTGCTACTACTGGGGTCGTGTATCTTGTTGAGGAGGATGGGAGTGCTGCTGTGGCCAGGGCCCGGAGAGTCGTTCCTTTACAGGATGCCTCCTCCATTTGTACCCAATCTGTGTTGAGATCTTGTACCCATCCCCTCGCTCTTTCTGCCGTTGCTGCCCAGTGGTAATATTGTAGATTTGGTAAGGCCAAGCCCTCTTTGAATTTCCCTCTTTACAGTGTCTGTTTGGGAATTATTGGGTTCTTCCCCCCCCCCCCCCCCCCCCCCCCCCAACACAAACGCCATGATTACACTGTCTATGTTTTGGGAAAAGGCCTTGGGGATGAAGATCGGGATGGATCTAAACAGGAAGAGGAACCTTGGCAGTACGTTCATCTTGATCGTCTGCACTCTCCCTGCCAGGGAGAGTGGGAGTGAGCCCCACCTCTGAAGGTCTCTTCTTACTTCCTCCACCAGGCTGGTCAGGTTCCACTTGTGGATCTGTGTCCAGTCTCTGGCTGTCTGGATCCCCAGGTAGTGGAATCTGTTCTGTGCTGTTTTGAACGGGAGCCTCTCCAGCTCTGTCCCTCCCCCGTTTGGGTTCACTGGGAATGCCTCGCTTTTGCCTAGGTTTCGTTTGTAGCCCGTGAAGGTTCCAAACTCTTTCAGTATTTGCAGTATTGCCTTCAGTCCCTCCTGTGGCTTCGATACATAGAGGAGCAGTTCATCTGCATAGAGTGAGACTCTGTGCTCTCTGTCTCCTCTCCGGATTCCCTTCCAGCTTTTCGCGTCCCGCAGGGCTATCGCCAGGGGTTCGATTGCTAGCGCGAACAAGAGTGGGGATGGGGGGCAGCCCTGTCTTGTTCCTCTCTGTAGCTGGAAGTATTCAGAGCTGGCGGTGTTAGTTCGGACGCTCGCTTTGGGAGTTTTGTACAGGAGCCTCACCCAGGCGGTGAATCCCGCTCCTAGCCCAAACTGTTCCAGTACCTCGAGGAGGTATTTCCATTCGACTCTGTCGAAGGCTTTTCTGCGTCCAGGGGGACAATCACCTCTGGTGTTCTAGAACATAGAACAGTACAGCACAGAACAGGCCCTTCGGCCCTCGATGCTGTGCCGAGCAATGATCACCCTACTCAAACCCACGTATCCACCCTATACCCGTAACCCAACAACCCCCCCCTTAACCTTACTTTAGTCTGGCCAATCCACCTAACCCGCACATCTTTGAACTGTGGGAGGAAACCAGAGCACCCGGAGGAAACCCACGCACACACGGGGAGGACGTGCAGACTCCGCACAGACAGTGACCCAGCCGGGAACTGAATCTGGGACCCTGGAGCTGTGAAGCATTTATGCTAACCACCATGCTACCGTGCTGCCCTAAAGGGGGTCATTATTACGTTCAGCAGCCGCCTGATGTTCGCTGTGAGCTGCCTACCCTTGGCAAAGCCCGTTTGGTCCTCTGCAACCACCTCCGGTACACAGCCCTCCAGCCTTCTGGCCAGGACCTTTGCGAGTATTTTCGCATCCACGTTCAGCAGTGAAATGGGTCTGTATGATCCACATTCCGTCAGGTCTTTATCATTTTTGGGTATCAGTGAGATTGTGGCCTGCGCTAGAGTGGGGGGCAGGGTGCCCCTTGCCAGTGAGCCCGCGAACACGTTCCTTAAGTGTGGGACCACGACTGGTGCAAAGTTTTTGTAGATGTCCACCGGGAACCCGTCGGGTCCCGGAGCCTTCCCCGCCTGCATGGAGCTGATGCTCTCCATGATTTCTCCCAGGTCTATTGGTGCTTCCAGCTCCCCCCCCCCCCGTCTGTCTCCCCCCTCAACCAGTAGTTCCAGTCCGTCTCGGAATTGTTTCATCCCCGTACCCCCATTGAGGGGCTCGGAGGTGTACAGTCCCCGGTAGAAGGTCTCAAATGCCCGATTTACCTCCTTTTGGTTCTGTTACCAATCTGCCTCTGCTATCCTTTACCTGTGCTATTTCCCTTGTGGCTGCCTGCTTTCTCAGCTGATGAGCCAATAGGCGGCCAGCCTTGTCTCCGTGTTCACAGAAGGTCCCCCGTGTCTGTCGGAGTTGGTACACGGCTTTCCTAGTGGATAGCAGGATAAAGTCCTTTTGCAGCTTTTTTCTCTCCGTCAGCAGCTCTACAGTCGGGGTCTCGGAGTATTTTCTGTCAACTTCCAGGATGGAATCCACCAGTTGTTTCCTGGCCACCCTCTCTTCCCTATCTCTGCTTGTCTTGTAGACTATTATTTCTCCTCTAATCACGGCCTTCAGTGCTCCCAGAATGTGGAGGGTGAGACCTCCCCATTTTGGTTGTTATTGACGTAGCTGCCTATGGCCCGCGATGTTTTCTGACAGAAGGCCTTGTCGGCCAGGAGGTCCGTGTCCAGCCTCCATGTGGGGCGCTGGGCCCAGCCTGTCTCCAACCTCACATCCATATAGTGTGGAGCGTGGTCAGAGATAACGATCGTGGAGTACTCCGTTCGCGTGATCCCTGGAAGCACCCATTTTCCCATTGCAAATAAGTCAAAACGGGTACCTTGTGTACTTGTGAGAAGTATGAAAATTCCTTCTCTCTCGGGTGCGGGAACCTCCATGGGTCCACCGCCCCCATCTGCTCCATAAATGCTTCTAGTTCCCTGGCCATGCCAGTCTTCTTCCCTGCTCTGGGGTTTGATCAGTCGGTCAGTGGGTCCTGTACACAGTTGAAGTCGCCCCCCATGATCAGTCGCTGTGTGTCAAGGTCAGGGATTTCTGCCATGGTCTTCTTTATGAATTCTGTGTCGTCCCAGTTGGGAGCGTACACATTTACCAGTACGACAGGTGCCCCTTCCAGGACACTGCTGACCATGACGTACCGTCCCCCTGGGTCCGTAACTGTCTTAGTTTCTGTAAACCTTGTCCTCTTGCTAATTAATATTGCTATCCCCCTAGCCCTCGTCCCGTAGCATGAGTGGTATGTCTGTCCCACCCAGCCCTTCCTTACCAACAGTCGGTCCTTCTCCCTCAGGTGCGTCTCTTGTAGGTAGATTATGTCGGCTTTTAGGCTTCTTGGGTGGGTGAAGACTCTGGATCTTTTCACCGGGCCGTTGAGTCCCCTTACATTCCAGGTAACAATCCTGGTGGGGTTTTTTTTACCCCCCCCCGGGTCTGCGGGGCCACCCATACTTACCTGGTGGATGCGCCCCGGGACTCCGGGGTTTCCCTTCGTTAGGGGTCCGTCCAAAATGGCCGCAGTCACCGCTCTCACCATGAGGTCGGGCCCCAGGGCTCCGGGGTTTCCTTTTGTCCAGGGGGCACCCAACATGGCCACCAGCTATGTGTACGCCACGTGGGTGTGCCCCTGCTATCCGGGGTCTCTCTTCGCCCTGAAGCCCTCCCGGGTGGCTGTTTGTGGCACAATCTTGGTTCCTCGCCCTGCTCCATATCTGTCGAGCCCTGTGTTTGTGCTGCTTATCTACCTCACCCTTCTCTTTGCTTCTCTTTTGTTCTGCGCTCTCCCCTCGACTCCTCTCCCCCCCCTTGTCCCTGTTCCTCTGTCCACCCACTGTGTGCCCCCCCCCCTCCCACCCCATGCCCTGCCCCCCCCTTCTCTTTGTGCCAGGTGCTCCCTCTCCCCTGAGAGGCGCGCCGCGGCCCTCCTTTCTTCCTGCCCTCCTCGCTAGCACGGTGGCCCCCTCCCAGTACTTGTCCTGCTCTGGTCCTGTTTTACCTTCCTTTTGCTAGCCCTTTTCTCGCCCTCCTGTCCGTCTTTCTCAGCCTCATTCACCTTGCTTCGCTCCTCCCCCATTGCATTGAGAGATGGAATGAGCCTGGGAACGAGTTAGCACAGTCCCGCACAGTACACCGAACACGTGTGTACAGTTCGTGATCGTACGGGCAGCATGGTAGCATTGTGGATAGTACAAATGCTTTACAGCTCCAGGGTCCCAGGTTCGATTCCGTCTTGGGTCACTGTCTGTGCGGAGTCTGCACATCCTCCCCGTGTGTGCGTGGGTTTCCTCCGGGTGCTCCGATTTCCTCCCACAGTCCAAAGATGTGCAGGTTAGGTGGATTGGCCATGATAAATTGCCCTTAGTGTCCAAAATTGCCCTTAGTGTTGGGTGTAGGTTACTGGATTATGGGGATAGGGTGGAGGTGTTGACCTTGGGTAGGGTGCTCTTTCCAAGAGCCAGTGCAGACTCGATGGGCCGAATGGCCTCCTTCTGCACTGTAAATTGTGTGTGTTGTGTGTGTATTGTCTCTGCGGTCTGCCCTCCGCTCTTTGTTCCGATTCTTCCTTTCTTTTTCACCGCCGTTGTTTTCATGATGGCCGTTGCGGCTGTCCCTCCCCCAGCTTGTTCACTCTAATGAACTCCTCCGCTGCCGCTAGGGTGTTAAAAAACAGCTCCTTCCCCATAAATGTTACCCAGAGTTTGGCTGGGAATAACATCCCAAATTTCACATTACTTTTGTAGAGTGCTGATTTGGCCCTGTTGAATTCAGCCCTTCTTTTGGCCAGGTCCGCCCCAATGTCCTGGTACACCCTTACTTCTTCCCTTCCCACATGCCCAATTTCGTCTGCCGGGCCCACTTTCGGATTTTTTCCCTGTCTTGGAACCGGTGCAGCTTCAGGATAATCGCTCCGGGCTGCTCCCCGGCTTTCCGCCTGGGCTGGAGCGACCTGTGCGCCCTGTCGATTTCTGGAGGGTTTGGAAATTTCTCTCTTCCCACTAGCTTGCCCAGCATTTGGGTGATGTAGCTTGCTGGGTCTCTGCCCTCCATCTCCTCTGGGAGATCCGCTATTTTAACATTCTGCCGTCTGGACCTATTTTCCCGGTCCTCCACTTTCCCTCTTAGGCTCCCCTGGGTCGTTACCAGCCTTTTCACCTCAGTTTCCTGAGTTACCATCCTGTCGCTCTGGTCCAAGGCGGCCCTCTCCAACCGCTGACTTGTTTTCTGCTGCGCCTCCACCTTCCTTCCCAGGCCGTTAATGGTTCGCTGCATTTTGTCCGTTGTCTCCGTCAGCATCTCCTTCATCATTGTGTGGAGCTCCATCCTGAGTGCCTCCCTCATGGCGTTTATCTCTGTTTATATCTCCTCCTTTATGGCATCTATGTGGTGAATGTAACTCTGCAATTCACACTGTATTGTATATACATGAGACCATGCATTTGTAAGTGCAGTTGCATTGCCCGACCACTAGGGGGAGTAGCGCTGGGAATGCTTAGGAGTTTGTACAGGGCTCCACCCTTGTCTCCGCCCACGACTCCTCCCCCGGGATTGCTGTATAAATACCAATGCTCAGAGCCAGTCGTTCAGTTCATCGAGAGTTCAACGCGGAACAGGCTGGCTCTGTTGTAAGTAGATTAAAACCACTGTTCATATCTTAAAGCACGTGTCTAGTGAATTGATGGTTCCATCAATTTAATCTACTTAAGAAACAGTCAGGATAAATCATGGAATCAGCCCTCAAGCCTGAGCGACTGCAACTCGACCCGCAGGATGCAGAGGCAAAAGACATTTTTTCTCATTAGCTCCGGTGTTTTAAAGCCTACCTGGCGGAAGCAAGCACAGCCGAAACAACGGAGGAGCAGAAAATGAGCCTATTGCACGCGAGGGTGAGCCACAGAATCTCTACTCAACTAAACTGTACCGGCTCCTATACTGAAGCCCTAGCGCTACTCGACAAAATGTATGTGAGGCCTGTAAATGAGGTCTACGCATGACATGCGTTTACTACTCGCCGCCAGCGGCCTACGGAATCGCTCGCAGAATTCCTGAGAGAGCTTAAAACTTTATCTAGTGACTGTAATTACCAGGCGGTTACCGCGGCAGAACATAGAGAACTTGCTGTACGCGATTCCTTTGTTGCGGGCCTTAGATCGAATTACGTGCGCCAGCGACTGCTGGAAAAGGGGGCCCTAAATCTTGAAGCGATTGTTGAACTTGCTACCACTATGGAGGTCTCCTTCCGTAGCCTCACCTCGTTCCCCGCAGACCCCGCGACTCCGTCATGAGCCCCCGACCAGCGACTCCCCCAGGCCTGCGCCATGCGGCCGCCCAGCCACAATGCTGCCCCAGCCTGCCACTTTTGCGGCCAGAATCAGCACTCGCGGCAGCACTGCCCGGCCCGCAACGCGACCTGCAGCAGCTGCGGGCGAAAAGGACACTATGCCAGAGTGTGTCTGGCGAAGAAAGCCCCAGCCTTTAACCCTCCCATGGCTCAAAGCACTCGTTCCCTGAATTCACAGGCCCGCAGGCCCCGAAATGCTGCAGCCTGTATGCCGACTCCGCCCCCACCCGACATGTGCGACTCATGGGGGCGGCCATCTTGGCAATCCTCCTCCATGCGGCCGGCCATGTGCGACTCATGGGACGGCCATCTTGGGATCCATTCCCTTCGAACTCTGAAACTCACCTCGATGACTACGAACTCAGAGGGCAGTCATCACGGGGCCCCTCCAGCACAGCTGATCGAGCCGCCGACTACCCGCAACTCAGCGCAGTCACTCTGGACCAATCACGCCCGAAGCATCTGCGAAACTCGATGACAGAGGTCCAAATCAACGGGTACAGCACGCCATGCCTTTTCGACTCCGGGAGTACTGAGAGCTTCATACACCCAGATCTGGTAAGATGCTGTTCGCTCCCTGTTTTCCCTGTGCGGCAAACTATCTCTCTCGCTTCAGGCTCCCACTCTGACCAGATCCAGGGGCGCACTGCCGCGACACTCACAATCCGAGGCGCTAGCTATGCAAAATTTCAACTCTACGTCTTGCCCGAACTCTGCGCGCCACTCTTATTAGGCCTATATTTTCAATGTAACCTTAAGAGCCTCACCCTCAGCTTCGGCGGGCCCCTGCCCCCACTCACTATCTGCAGCCTCGCCACGCTGCGAATCTCCCCCCCTCCTCTCTTTGCCAATCTCACACAGGACTGTAGACCCGTAGCCACTCGCAGCAGGCGGTACAGCCTGCAGGATAGATTGTTCATCAGATCGGAGGTCCGAAGGCTTCTCAGTGAGGGGATCATAGAGGCCAGCAACAGTCCCTGGAGAGCCCAGGTGGTGGTCGTGAAGACCGGGGAAAAATTCCGCATGGTTGTCGATTATAGTCAGACCATAAATAGATTTATGCTCCTTGACGCGTATCCCCTCCCCAGGATTGCAGACATGGTAAACCAGATCGCCCAGTATCGGCTCTTTTCCACGGTGGATCTGAAGTCTGCATACCACCAGCTCCCAATCCGCCCGGAGGACCGCCACTACGCGGTATTCGAGGCCGATGGCCGCCTCTTCCATTTCCTCCGGGTCCCCTTTGGCGTCACTAACGGGGTTTCGGTGTTCCAACGAGCAATGGACTGAATGGTGGACCAGTACGGACTGCGGGCCACGTTTCCGTACTTGGACAATGCCACCATCTGCAGCTATGACCAGCAGGACCACAACGCCAACCTCTACCGTTTTCTCCAGACTGCTCAGAAATTAAACCTCACTTATAACAAGGAGAAATGCGTTTTCCGCACAATCAGACTAGCCATCCTCGGCTATGTCGGGGAAAACAGAGTCCTGGGCCCAGACCCGGACCGTATGCGCCCCCTCTTAGAACTCCCCCTCCCACATTGTCCAAAGGCCCTCAAACTGTGCTTGGGTTTCTTTTCCTACTATGCCCAATGGGTCCCTCAATATGCGGACAAAGCCCGCCCACTCTTTAGGACCACACGATTACCCCTGTCAGCCGAGGCACGTCAGGCCTTCAGCTGCATCAAGGAGGAATTCGCCAAAGCGGCCATGCGGGCGGTGGATGAATCCACTCCATTCCAGGTTGAGAGCGACGCCTCAGAGGTAGCTCTAGCAGCCACACTAAATCAGGCAGTAAGGCCAGTTGCATTTTCCTCTCGTACCCTCTCCGCTTCAGAACTCCGACACTCGGCAGTCGAAAAGAAGCACAAGCCATTGTGGAGGCTATTCGTCACTGGAGGCACTACCTCGCAGGTAGGATGTTCACCCTCATCACCGACCAACGATCAGTTGCCTTTATGTTTGACAACTCGCAAAGGGGCAAAATTAAAAACGATAAAATCCTGCGGTGGAGGATCGAAATCTCCACCTACAATTATGATATTAAGTATCGACCAGGGAAGCTCAACGAGCCCCCAGATGCCCTATCCCGCGGGACATGCGCCAGCGCGCAGATCGACCGCCTGAAAGTCATCCACAACGACCTCTGCCACCCGGGGGTCACCCGGCTCGCCCACTACATCAAAGCCCGAAATCTGCCTTTCTCCACTGAGGAGGTAAAAGCCGTCACCAGAGACTGCCCGATCTGTGCGAAGTGCAAACCGCACTTCTATAGACCAGACAGGGCCCACCTGGTCAAGGCTTCTAGGCCCTTTGAACGCCTCGCGATCGATTTCAAAGGGCCACTCCCCTCAACTAACAGGATTGTTTATTTCTTAAACGTCATAGATGAGTTCTCCCGCTTCCCATTTGCTATCCCGTGACCCGATATGACCTCCCACACAGTAATTAGGGCCCTGCATAGTATCTTCACCCTGTTTGGTTTCCCCAGCTACGTGCACAACGACCGGGGTTCGTCCTTCATAAGCGACGAGCTGTGTCAGTACCTGCTCGACAAGGGCATCGCCTCGAGCAGGACTACCAGCTACAACCCCAGGGGGAACGGATAGGTGGAGTGGGAGAATGCGACGGTCTGGAAGACCGTCCTGCTGACCCTCCGGTCCAGGAATCTCCAAGACTCCCATTGGCAGGAAGTCCTCCCAGACGCGCTCTACGCTATTAGGTCCCTCTTATGCACAGCGACCAATCAGACCCCTCACGAGAGGCTCTTCATTTTTTCCAGGGGCACTACCACGGGGGTCTCACTTCCGGCATGGCTGAGGACACCGGGCCCGGTACTCCTGAGGAAGCACGTCAGGGCGCACAAAACCGACCCCCTTGTTGAGAAGGTGCGCCTGCTCCACTCCAACCACCAGTACGCCTTCGTCGAGTTCCCCGACGGCCGTCAGGACACCGTATCCCTCCGGGACCTTGCACCCGCCGGGTCCAGCATCCCCTCTATCACTACAGATGCACCCCTCACCCTACACCCCATCCTGCCGCCCCCTCGGGCTCCTGAGTCCACTAGCTCGCTCCACCTGTTCGGCGCGCCCGCACCGGCTAACCCCCAGCGCTCTCAGTCCCCAGTCGAACCAGACGGGTATGGAGCTCGGACAAGATCTTCCCTGGAGTCCGCCATTGTACCCCAACCCACAATTCCCGTCCAGCCACCGCAAGAGGCTGCAACCCCGGTGCTCCACAGATCGCAGCGGACAGTCCGACCACCGGACAGACTCAATTTATGAACCACCACCCCCGCCGGACTTGATTTTTTTGTAGGGGGTGAATGTAACTCCGTAATTCACGCTGTATTGCATATACATGAGACCATGCATTTGTAAGCGCAGTTGCGTTGCCCGACCACTAGGGGGAGTAGCGCTGGGAATGCTTAGGAATTTGTACAGGGCTCCACCCTTGGCTCCGCCCATGACTCCTCCCCCAGGACTGGGGAGCAGGAACATGACGCAGCGACCACCCCCCCCCCCACCACCCGGCACAGGGGGAGGAATGGAGAAGCATGCTGAAAACGGAAATAAATTTTCAGGAGAGGAACAAGAGTGGTCGAATTTTAAAAAATATTATTATGTTTTTGTGTTATCCTCTCCGTGCTCCGACTTTCAGGCAATTTCTGAGCGATCCCCACTCCTCCTCCACGTGCAGCTCAATAGACCAGTCTCTCCTCTCTTTTTTTTTCCCCTCGTCAGCTCCGTGGAACGGAGTTTTGGCGCCTGGGCAGGGCCGATTTCGCGGGACTTTAAATTTTTCTTTTTAAAAAAAAAACTCACCGGGAAAACCTCCGAAAAAAGCCGTGATTTTGTGGATGTGCTGGAGCGTCTTTGCTGCGGCCACTCCGTTCGCAATCGCCCGTATCCACCCATATCTGACATCAGGGCAACTGCATCAATGGACGCAATGACTTTGCTGAACACATTTTCAAAGGTCAAGACATGAGAGCTGAAAAAAATAATAGCTTGCAGCAAATGATGGCCACTCCTTTGAAATCAACCAACTAGAAGAATGGAAACAAATTATTTTTTAATATAAATTTGGAGCAACAAATTCATTTTTTGAAATTAAGGGGCAATTTAGCATTGCCAACCCAACTACCCTGCCCATCTTTGGGTTGTGGGGGCGAAACCCACGCAAACACGGGGAGAATGTGCAAACTCCACACGGACAGTGGCCCAGAGCTGGGATCGAACTCGGGTCCTCAGCGCCGTGAGGCAGCAGTGCTAACCACTGCGCCACCGTGCTGCCCTAGAAAAGAAATAAACTTAGAGATAAAGCAAAAATGCTCCTGGTAGGGACACTGCCCAAACGTAACAAAAATCAACGGAAGCTTAAAACATCAAATGAGAGTGCTGTTAATAGGGTAAATAAAACACTTCAACCCCTGCGATGCCCACCAGGCATGGAAGGCCTTGATGGTGCCTGGCGAAACTGAAAATTATGGCCATGCTTAAGCATGCACGCGGGATAATTGAATAATCACTCTGTTGATAATGTGAAAGAAGTAAAGCTCATTATCAGCACCTTATGGGGACCCACATTCCAGACCCTTAAATACTCATGCCCATTGAAGTAGCTGGCAGCAAGATGGAATCCAGGAAACTTCCAAACTGTGCAAGTACATATATGTTACCTACTGTTCCTTCTGCTGAACCTGGGTCTCCAAGGCAGCTGTCACCCTTCCCTTGGGGACAGCCAAACTCTTGCATGCCGAAGCCACAACAGTCTAAACCTAGTCTCTGGTAACTCTGCCTGATGTTCCCATGCCTGTCTCTGCAACTCCGACAGAGGTCTGATTCCAGATGCTCATCATCTGCATGGGGCTGAGCAGTGGCCTGATCTCCAACTGTCCTCCCAAGGTCAGAGATTTCGAACGTCACTTCTTCCACCAGCTCTGGACCGGTGTCGGTGGTATGCTAACCAGACTGGGACCCTGAGCCCACATTCTAAAACTTGGACCCACCGAGGTTTATGATCTGTGCTGGTGGAGGGTGCAGGTGAGCAACGTGACGGTGCATCTTCTGAAGGACTCTCCTCAGCAGTGGTTTGGAGATGGGGCTGTGGCTGGTCTCTCTGGTTTGTCTCCTCCTTAGAACTGAAAGAATTAGCGATCGACTGAGCAGGTCCCTTAATTAAATCAATATTTAATAGAAGTTATGTTTGTTGGTAAACCTAGTGCAGGCAGTTAAACTGGCTTAGTGGGGTAGGTTTAATGTTTAATTTGGTGGAGTGGTGAAGCTTACTGGTTATCTTGGTGGAACGGGTGAAGCAGATTGGTTAATCTGGTGTGGAGGGTGACGGTGATTGGCTGACTGACCTGTGGACTGTGACTGGCTAACTGGCCAGTAGATGGTGTTTGGCTAACTGCCCTGTGGATGGTGATTGGCTAACTGGCCTGTGGACAGTGATTGGCTAACTTACATGTGGACGGTTATTGGTTAACTGGCCTGTGGAAGGTAATGGGCTAACTGGCCTATTGAAGGTGATTGGCTAACCGGCCTGCGGCAGGTGATTGGTTAACTGGCCTGTTGGACGAGTGGGCTAAACTGCCATGGCAGGTGATTGGCTAACTGGCCTGTGGAAGGTGATTGGCTAAATGGCCTGTGGACGGTGTTTGGCTAACTGGTCAGTGGAAGATGATTGGCTAACTGGCCTTAGGAAGGTGATTGGGTAACTGGCCTGTGGACGGTGATTGGCTAACTGGTTGGTTGCTCCGGAGCCGATGACGCAGAGAGTGGGCGGGGCAATGTCAGGCCGTCTCCTTAAAGGCGAGCGGGAGCGGCAGAGCGGCGCAGCCGAGCTGGTGTCAACACCGTCGTGTCCAACACGCAGAGCAGCAAAAAACAAATCAGTCACCGCGAAGTGCGTTCTGACCTGATCCAGGAAACTTTCCAGTCACTGAGTCGCCCAGACGGTGCCTCAGCGATGTTCAGCTGGCTGGGGCGGGATGACCGCGGGAGGAAGGATCCCGAGGTCTTCCACACGGTGACGGACGGCCTGAAGAAGCTGTACCGAACCAAGCTGCTGCCTCTGGAGGAACATTACCGCTTCCATGATTTCCACTCGCCCGCCCTGGAGGAGGCCGATTTCGACAACAAGCCCATGCTGCTGCTGGTTGGCCAGTACTCCACCGGCAAGACCACCTTCATCAGGTAGGGATGGAGGAGATCCCTCACTCGCAGCGCCCCCAGAGCAGGGGAGGGGGTACTGCACTGCATAGGGCAGTCACTCACACTGCCCCCAGAGTAGGGGAGGGGGCAATGCACTGTACAGGGTAGTCACTTGCAGCGTCCCCAGAGCAGGGGAGGGGGGCACTGCACAGGGCAGTCACTCACTGCCCCCAGAGCAGGGGAGGGGGTACTGCACTGCACAGGGCAGTCACTCACTGCCCCCAGAGTAGGGGAGGGGGCAATGCACTGTACAGGGTAGTCACTTGCAGTGTCCCCAGAGCAGGGGGTGCTGCACTGCACAGGGCAGTCACTCACAGTGCCCCCAGGGGAGGTGGTACTGCACTGCAAAGGGCAGTCACTCAGTGGCCCCAGGGGAGGGGGTACTGCACTGCACATGGCAGTCACTCACAGTGCCCCCAGAGGAGAGGGGGGTACTGCACTGCAATGCAAAGGCAGTCACTCACAGTGCCCCCAGAGCAGGAGAGGGGGCACTGCACTGCACAGGGCAGTCACTCACAATGAACCCAGAGGAGTGCAGGGGGCACTGCACTGCACAGGGCAGTCACTTGCAGTGTCCCCAGAGGAGGACAGGGGGCACTGCACTGCACAGGGGTGTCATTCACAGTGCAACCAAAACCGGTTGATGGGGCAATGCATAGGGCAGTCACTCTGTCCTGCACCCAGAGGAGGGGAGGGGTCACTGCACAGGGCAGTCACACAATATCCCCAGAGGAGGGGAGGGGACAGTGCTGAGGGAAATCACTGTCCCACCCAGAGGAGAGGAGGGGGCACTGTACAGGGCAGTCACTCTGCACCCCCCTCTCCACATTGTGTGCCCTCTTTGTGCACTGCCAATGTCCCTCTGCTGGGCTTGGTTGCTTCTCTCCCTCTCCACTCTGGTCCTGTGATTGTATGAATTTTTGGTGTCCTGATTCTATCCTCTGTCTAATCAGAATCTGGCTCATTTGCACCTTGGTACTTTTACCTGCCTTTGATTCATTACAGGTATTTTGTCCAACTACATTAATCCACAGGAAACTCCTCCCATCCCTCTTAAATGATTAGCAGATCCTTAGTCCTTTCTCATGTGTAGCTACCCTCCAATGTATCTAATGCTCTTTACTTCAGCTACTTGCTGTTCCATATTCTTTCCACTCACTGGTGAGTACATTTTCTTCAATGCTGAAGTAAGCAAATCTGGCAGTATTGTGGCAGTACTGCTTATCTGTGGAGGGAGGAACTGGAGTTATGTTTCAGTTATGTGACCTTCCATCACAATTACCTGATACAAGGACTTGCTTCTCTCCTCTGATATAACCGGATCTGTGGATTATTTCCAGGCAATTTCTGATGTTGAGCATCTGCAACCTATGACCACCTTAGATTAATAGGCCTGGGTTCTGGCTTTGTCTGCAGGAGGAAGCATCTTCCACATCTACCTTATTAAATCCTTTTGTAATACTTCCATAATATTAACCCTTTTGAACCACATACTCTTTGAAGAAAAACAGCTCTGGCTTATTCAATCTTTCTTGACCGATATTACCACCTCGTTTCTGGTATTGTGGAATTCCTACAGTGCAGAAGGAGGCCATTCAGCCCTCGAGTCTGCGTCGACTCTCTGAAAGAGCATCCCAACCAGGCCCAATTCCCCCACCCTATCTCTGCAACTCCATAACCCTACCGAACCTGCACATCTTTGGACTGTGGGGGGGGGGAAACCCACACAGACACTGCAAACTTGACAGTCACCCAGGGCAGAAAATGAACCCAGGTCCCTGGTGCAATGAGGCAGCTACTGTGCTGCTGTGTCATCCTTGTAAATACTTGTTGCACTGTTGTTAGTGTTTCAATGATCATCTTGTGGTAAACACAGCTCTGCAATGTACTCTCATTGTGTTGTTATCATCATATCCTATCTTGTACTGGAATCTGGACTTTATTTTCCTTCTAGTATTGGTGTTCTTGAACTGTGACTTTTGGTGATTTTATATATCAGCATCCCTAGATCTTTTTGCTCCCCTACCCTTTTTTAGAGTTATTCTCCAAGGTATACGTGCCTCCTTATTCCTACTAAAATGCGCACACCTATAAATTGTGTCCATTATTTCTTTGGAACGGAGTTTGTCCATGTTCTCTCAGCAGTGCTGTCAGACCTGTCTGAGTTTTTTCAGATCCTCAGCATCTGCAGTATTTTGCTGTATTCCTGTTGTTTGATAACCCTTAACAACCATATTTATTGATCTGTCTCAAGCTCCAATTGTTCTTCCATCCCTAACTTTTTTGAAAAAGTTTTGCATCATGAGCTTTAAACATCTTGCACAGCCAATCTGCACAGAGTAAACTACAACAGACAGGAATGGGATAGTGACCCAATCATCTTGAGATTCGTTGAGGGATAAATATTGTCCAGGACACAGGAGATAACTCCTTTTGTTCTTTCAAATAGTGCCAAAGGACCTTTTTTCATCTACTTGAGAGAGGGCGGGCAGGGCTTCTGTTTAACATTTCACCAAAAACCGACACCTCTGACAGTGCAGCACGTGCTCAGCATTGAACGTAGTGCTGGTTTTGATTTGGGGCTTGGGTTTGTGGAGTGGAACTTGAACCTGTAACTTTGTAACTGGTGAGAGCCCTGTTAACTGAGCCCCAGCTGACACTGAAGGTGATTTTGATTACCCTCTTCCCCATGTTCATTGGTAACAATATACAACCCCCACCTCCTCCTTACTACAGAATGCAATGCAGTTAGACTGCCTATTTCATCAGCTGAGTCTTGTGTCCTGGTTTGAACAGTAGGGAGATCTCCCAGTTTTCTGTCTATCTTCCTAAAGAAGAGGCATTGCTCCTCGTGGGATTGGGGGATTAGAAATAAGATGCCTTCAAAAATTATTGGATTTTTAGTGCATGTAAAATGCTTTCAGGTTGGGTGGTATGGTAGTGGTTAGCAGTGTTGCTTCATAGCTCCAGGGTCCCTGGTTCGATTCCCGGCTTGAGTCACTGTCCGTGTGGAAACTGCACGTTCTCCCCATGATTGCGTGGGTTTCCTCCGGGCGCTCCGATTTCCTCCCATTAGTCCCGAAAGACGTGCTGTTGTGTGAATTGGACATTCTGAATTCTCCCTCTGTGTACCCGAACAGGTGCCGGAATGTGGCGACTAGGGGCTTTTCACAGTAACCTCATTGCAGTGTTAATGTAAGCCTACGAGAAAGATTATTTTGAAAATGAGCTGTGTAAATTCAACTTGGCTTTGTACATGGCATCCTAAATTGCCTTCACAATATTTCAGTACTCTGACCTCCACTTTTTAATACAATAATGACTCGGGTGACAGAATGAGTTATGCATTCAATTTTTGCTGCGAATATGACTTTGGGTGGCACAAATGTTGTGTAGATGGGAACTGGAAGATACATAGGGACTTGGATAGATGAAGTGGGCACAACTGTGGCACATACTTTTCACTGTTGGAACTAAACAATCCACTTTGGAATCAAGAGGCAAATTAGAATTATTTTGGTGGTGAGATCCAAGATGCTGGAAAGGTGGGGGGAACGAACTAGTGCGTAAGTGCAGTTAGTGTTTATTTCAATAAAAATGGAATAAATAGGATGCATTGGCTGTCGAGGGGCAAGTTCAGATCTTGGGCATTGCAACCCAAGAAGCACAGATTCACCAGAATCATGCCTGGGCTCAGTCGGAGTATATTTAAAATAGAACTGGGGAGATATTTGATACGAAAGGGTAAATGCTGGAAAATCTCTAAGTCTGCCAGCATCTGTAGGGAGAGAAAAGAGCTAACGTTTCAAGTCCGATGACTCTTTGTCAAAGCTAACAGACCGAGTGGGAAATATTTATACTGTGGAGTGAGAATGAAAGATGAGTCATTGCCAATGGCCACAGATACCAAGGGAAAAGAGTGCTAAAGGCAGTCCCCAGAGAGGACAAAAGATGTGAAAGGTCAAACAGCAGGGAAACTAACATAGAGGATGAACTGTAGGTGTGGGGGGAGGGGAAGCAAAGGGGAGAAAGGTGCAGAAAAGGTGGATAAGATTGGGGGGAGGGGGGGGAATTAAACATACATTAAGAAAGAAATGGTAAAAGACAGTTAAGATGAAATGAAAACAAATGGGTCGAGGTGGGGCTGATCATCTGAAATTGTTGAATTTGGTGTTCAGGCCGGAAGGCTGTAATGTGCCTAACCGGAAGATGAGATGTTGTTCCTCCAGTTTACGTTGCGCTTCACTGGAACATTGCAGCAGGCCAAGAACAGACATATGGGCAGGGGAGAGGGTAAGCAACAGGAAGGTCAGGGTCCTGAATGCGCACAGACCGAAGATGCTCAGCAAGTGATCACCCAGCGAATGCAATAGACCAGATTGAGAGAGGTGCAAATGAAATGCTGCTTAACCTGGAATGAGTGTTTTGGGCCTGGAATGTTAAGCATGAAAGAGGTAAAGGGGCCATTAGCGCCCAGCTTCCCTGGGTTTCTGTTGCTATGACTCATCTTTCGTTCTCGCTCTGCAGTATAAATATTTCCCACTCTGTTAGCTTTGAAAAAGAGTAATCGGACTCTAAACGTTAGTTCTTTTCTCTCCCTGCAGATGCTGCTGGACTTGCTGAGATTTTCCAGCATTTTCCCTTTCGTTTCAGATTCCAGCATCTGCAGGAATTAGCTTTTATTGGGTAGATATTTGATGTTGTGGGATATATGGATAATGTGGGGAAGGTGAAATTAGCTAAGGCTGCAACAAATCAAGATGCATAAAACTATTAGGTTTGAAATGGTTGAGTAAGCTAGGACAAAATGCAGTTTGGTAGTTCTGGGGAGGCGATGGCGTAGTCACTGGACTAGTAAACCAGAAGAGTAATGCTCTGGGGACTGAGATTCAAATCCCGTCACTGCAGATGGTGAAATTTGAATTCAATAAAAATCTGCAATTAAAAGTCTAATGATGACCATGAAACCATTGTCGAAAAAACCTACCTTGTTCACTAATGTCCTTCCTGGTCTGGCCTACATGTGACTCCAGACCCACAGTAGGTGGTTGACTCTTAGTTTCCCCCTCGAGGGCAATTGGGGATGGCAATAAATGCTGGCACAGCCTGCGATGTCCATGTCCTATGAACGAATGAAAAGAAATGAAGTAAAATAGGAATTATTTTATTGACCCCAATACTAAACCTTTCTCCCCATTGCCGTAGTCCTCTCAACATTTGCATTGTCAAGACATGCGATTAGTTTTCGTAGATCCCCTATGATCTAAGTGGAAAATGTGTTTTGGGTGAATGGCCTACTCCTGTTTCTCTAACTTTTGAAGGAAGACCTCTGTGTTCCTTGTGAACCATTCCTATTATTGCAAAGACTATTTTGATAGGGCTGTATATGTAATTTATATTTCACCACTTGTTTATACACAACACTGAGACTGTTCCTTACAATGAAGGAATGATGCTCTGCAGTTTGACATACAATATTGTATATTGTAATCCATCTTGCTATTGTGCTTGCTTTGCAAAGTGACCCTATTGTGTACGTGTTTTGTGACCGCGTCATAAGCTGAATTATGGTGACATTTGTTGCTTAATTGTATACTTGTGTAGCATCTGCATCAGTTGACCTTAATTGCTATAAATATTGATCATTTTCTCTGGTTCTGTCTCAGGTACCTTCTGGAACAAGATTTTCCAGGAATGAGGATTGGACCTGAACCAACTACTGACTGCTTCATTGCTGTAATGAATGGGGATGTGGAAGGTGTGATTCCGGGAAATGCTCTGGTGGTGGATCCAAAAAAGCCATTCCGGAAACTTAATTCTTTTGGCAATGCATTTTTGAACAGGTTAATACATGTTGATCACTTTATAAATTGGTAATGGTAATTTGAGATGTACAGCCAGCAGAAGAGTTATTTAGAAATTGGGCTACTTTTACTGCAGTTGTTCTGGGTTAAGCAGCATGAATCTCCGGATTGTATCAAGTTTGCTGCACATTTGGTGGAGATTGGGGATGTAGGAAGAGGATATTTGCAGGAAATTAAGGATTCCCAACTGTTCTCTAGTAACAATATGAATTAATTACACACCCAAGTGCCTGATGTGGATATGGGAATTATAATCTGCAAACTCTATTGAATTAGAAAACATGCAAATAATGAGACCACATTTGGCACTGGTGTCTGACTCCAATGTTCTACCCTTTTTGTGGACTAACTTTGTAAATAAACACTTGCAATGTGACACCCTAAAGTTGAATGACAGTATTGCAGACCGTGTCTCAATCAAGCTATAGCCTTCTAGGACTCTCTGATGTCTTATGGAATACAGTCTATATAGCAGCGCTAGTTTTGCTGTCATAGACGTCCATGAATCCTGCCCCAGTATTAACACTTGGGTCTCAGGAATGGAGAATCCTGCCGAAGGTGTTTTTCATGCATCCAAACTAGCGCGGTGGAGTGGTATCGTCACCGGATGTCTAATCCAGTCCCAGAGTCGTGCTCTGGGAACCCGGGTTCAAATCCCG
This sequence comes from Scyliorhinus canicula, assembly GCF_902713615.1. Lineage (NCBI taxonomy): Eukaryota > Metazoa > Chordata > Chondrichthyes > Carcharhiniformes > Scyliorhinidae > Scyliorhinus > Scyliorhinus canicula. The sequence continues at coordinate 19,714,022 of NC_052151.1, read as the reverse complement.
CTCTGGCAGATGGTGAAATTTGTATTTATTGGGGGAAAAAAAATAAATCTGGAATTAAAAAGTGACCAGCTGTCGTTAAAAACACGTCTGGTTCCCTTTTTCAGGCAGGCAATCTGTCGTTCTTATCTGGTCTGTCCTATATGTGACTCCAGACCCACAGCAATGTGGTTGACTGTTAAATGCTGCCAGGGATGGTCCAGCCAGCGACGCCCACATCCCGTGAACAAATAAAAAATGTCCCAGAGACCGACTAAATTAATTTAAAAAAAATATATATATATTTGAATTCCCAGTGATCAACCTAAAGGAATTGCACAAGGCTTTAGATTTGGATTTATTGTCACGCGTACCGAGGTACAGTGAAACTTATTGTTCTGCGTACAGTCCAGGCAGATCGCTCCATACATGAAAAACCTAGGATATATAAATATTGGTTGAAGCATACAAACTTTGATTGTAACCAACAGACTAAAAGCAATATTAATTAACTAACCTAGCAGGATGAATGAACTACAGAAAATATATCTTCCCCCGCCTTTAACTGTTTAACATGGCTGAAAACCCCAGTTATATTTCACTGACTGTTCTGCAGGATTAACAGTTTTTAAACAGAAACCAGCACAACATCACATCCTGGTTTCAGTGGGTTTGCTTTTCTTCCTCTTGCTGAGAGTTGTAATGTAGTGTCTGTTAAATGGTGCTTCGATCAATATCCAGGAAAATCTCAACTGAATAACAGCAGTAAAGGGTAATTGGATGATGTCTTTGATTACACTAGGTTGAATATTCTGGATTCTGTAGATTTCCATGGGCTGCTGAGACCATCTTCCCTCCCGCATTCTGCCTTGAAATCTACTGACTCACTTGCTGCAGCTAGTTTCTCTTGCTTGCTTTGTGATGCTTAAGAATGTAAAGGCTTTTCTCATGATACCTTCCAAATTCAAGTCCAGTTTTTCCATTAATCCCTATTTGAGTCTCTTCACTTGGATTTGTTAGTGTGGCTCCATTTGACTGACCTCGCTCTCGCTCTCGCTCTCTTATCAAGCCTATAAGATTGCATTAAATATGCTACTTTGGGCAGCACGGTGATGCAGTGGTTAGCACTGCTGCCTTACAGCACCAAGGCCCCAGGTTCAATCCTAGCTGTAGGTCACTGTCTGCATGGAGTTTGTACATTCACCCTGTGTTTGCTTGGGTTTCGCCCCCATTGCCCAAAGATGTGCAGGATAGGTGGATCAGCCACACTAAATTGCCCCCAAAATGAATTGGGTACTCTGAATTTATTTTTAAAGAGGATGCCATAAAAATATGATAAACATCCAAAGACGTTTCACATGAGCATTACTTAAATAAAGATATACTGAGCCACATAAGGAGGCTCAGATGATCAAAGGCTAGGTGAAAGAAGCTCTTGGGATGAGAGAGAGGCGTAAGGAGAGAGTTCTAGAGCTTGGGTAACTAGGTGGTAATGTCTGGGGAGTTCAAATCCCACCATGGCAGCTAGTGGAATTTAAATTTAATTAATAAATCTGGGATAAAAACAGCTAATCTCATATCGGTGATCATGACGGTTATTTGTCATAAAGACCCATCTGGTTCACCAACGTCCTTGAGGAATGGAAATCGGCTACCCTTGCCCAGTCTGACCTGCACATGATTCCAGATCGGCAACAAAGTGATTGACTCTTAACTGCCTTCTGAAATGGCCCAGCAAGCTCTGTTAAAGGGTAATCAATGATTGGCAATATTGCCCACCTTGATGGGATGTGGGTATGCTGGCACAGAATGAAGAAGTAATTGGTTGTGCTGTTAAAATACACCAGTCCAGAATGCAGATGTCAGGGGTAGGTTACTGAGGGGGGAGCAGGGGGCAAGGAGGAGTGAGTCAGGGGATGTCACAAACCTGGAAAAGGGCAGTCTTCCTGATGGCATAGACATAGAATTTACAGTGCAGAAGAAGGCCATTTGGCCCATCGAGTCTGCACCGGCCCTTGGAAAGAGCACCCCATTTAAGCCCTGACGTAATATACGTAATCCAGCAACGCCACCCAACCCCTTTGGACACTAAGGGCAATTTATCATGGCCAATCCACCTAACCTGCACATCTGATGGCATGAATGAGATCTGAAACTCTTCTTGGGGTCAAATGTCACATCCGTGATGTGGACAGACTAAATGTATCTCCAATATTTGCCAGGCAGCGTGATCGAGTTGGTAACTACAAAGAACAAAGAAAAGTACAGCACAGGAACAGGCCCTTCGGCCCTCCAAGCCTGCACTGACCATGCTGCCCTTAAAATCTTCTACACTTCCGTATCCCTCTATTCCCATCCTATTCATGTATTTGTCAAGGTGTTTTTTTAAACATCGCTATCGTCCCTGCTTCCGCCACCTCCTCCGGTAGCGAGTTCCAGGCACCCACTACCCTCTGTGTATAATTTTTAAAAAACTTACCTTGTACATCGACTCTAAGCCTTGCCCCTCTCATCTTAAACCTATGCCCCCTAGTATTTGACCCCTCTACCCTGGGGAAAAAGTCTCTGACTATCTACTCTGTCCATACCCCTCATAATTTTGTAGACCTCTATCAGGTCACCCCTCAACCTCCTTCATTCCAGTGAGAACAAACAGTTTATTCAACCTCTCCTCATTGCTAATTTTTTTTTGGTTTCAAATGTTTTATTATAGACTTGTTTCATGTTTTGGAAAAAGAATCCTAGGATTTTTCCTCCTGTATATTGTCGCTTGGCCTCTTCATGGTCGATGATGCCAGCTGAAGTTGTTACAACGGGATACACATTGTCGGGAAAGCAGTAGACCATTTCGTCACCCTTCTAGTTCCTTTACTTGAACATCAAATCAGGGGCTAATGACACCACACTTGTTCAGTCTGCCTGTGAGATTGCAACTATTTTCCCACCCTTGTGGTCATCAATAATTTCAAACACTCCAATGTAGCCATGCTTCATCATTACAGTCAGGAATCTGTAGGGTGTAGAGTTTGGAGCAGCAAGTGGAGAGTGTGTCAGAGAAGGAATGGTTTACATTGATACAATTACAGGATATCTTGTTTAATTTGTGAGCTGTCTAGGTACTGTGACAGCGATGGTTGAACTATCCTACTTGTAAAAGGATCATGAACGAGAGGGCACTGAATGTTGTGAGACAACCTTATTGTACAACGAGTAGCTTGGGTCTGGATTGTACTTCCTGAAAATGTGATGGAGGCAGTTTGAATCGGGGCATTAGGTGATGATTTAATAATATTTATTGTCACACGTAGGCTTACATTAATAGTACAATGAAGTTACTGTGAAAAGCCCCTAGTTGCCACATTCTGGCACCTGTTCGGGTACAAAGGGAGAGTTCAGAATGTTCAAATTACCTAACTGCACATCTTTTGGGCTTTGTGGGAAAACCAGAGCACCCGGTGGAAACCCACGCAGACGTGGGGGGGGGGGAAGGTGCAGACAGTGACCCTGACCGGGAAGTGAACCTGGGACCCTGGTGCTGTGACACAGCTGTGCTGCCCACTGTGCTACCATGCCACCCAAGGTTGCAGAAGAATGGCACTGCCAGAATGCTTATTTGGAGATCTAGTACAGACACAATGGGCCAAGTGGCCTCCTGCACTGTAATAATTCTGATTCTGAAATATGATTTGGAAGGATTGAGGGAATTCTGGGAACGTTGGGCAGGGATTTGGGAGATGAAATACACGTTCAAAACTTGGAGAGGAAAAGGAGATTGGAGATGGGTTGATGGTGAGATCAAATGTTTAGTTTTTTTTTGAGGGGGTTATTAACTGCAGATTTAAAGGAGCAAGGGACAGCACTTTTAAAGAGAAACATCAACAATATTTGCCAACATGCGAATCAAGTTGGGTGGTCAACGGTTAGAAATGGAATCGAGGAGCAGGAGGTGGGAATCATGGACAAGATCAGCCTCCAAGAGCATCAGGAGAGATGGGAGAGAGCTGCTGATAGTCTTTATCCTGCTGGCAGCAATCCACATTTTCCTTTAGGTCTTTGACCCTTGAATTTTGGCTGCATTCCAAAAAGACCCTTTGGAATGGCATCTTTTTTTTTATACCTCACAAAAAGCACAGTGCCGAAGAAGCTTCTAGTTCTTGCTTTGACATATCTATTCTTGTTGCTACCTATTCATTTCCTAACAGAAGAATTCTTTTTGTACTCATTTGATGCAGCATAGAAGACCACAGCCCTGCTTAATGCTCCCTTCAAGTATTAGTCAATTCTATTTGAAGGTAATTAGTGAATCTCCTGTCACTGATCACATAAATTTATGTTCTTGTTAACGACCTCTCTGCCACTGGAAACCTTTTTCTCCCCATGAATCCACTAGTAACTTATTAATTTTGCTGCAGAATGTCTCCGCAGTGGCAGTGTTGCCTCTGTCACCATAATTCGTATTGAAGGGCTGGAAAGCAAACACAGGAAGTTGATCAGTCTGCAGAAAGACCATACTGACCAACTTGGCCTAAGTGTTGCTTTGTAAATAAGGTACAGCTAAGATATTCAAGCCTCCTGAAGATAACAATAAGGCCAAGTGAATCTGATCATTATTATAGGCTAGTAAGTTTGCTGTTTAGCACACTGGGCTAAATCGTTGGCTTTGAAAGCAGGCCAGCAGCATGGTTCGATTCCTGTAACAGCCTTCCCGAACAGGTGCCGGAATGTGGCGACTAGGGGCTTTTCACAGTAACTTAATTGAAGTCTACTTGTGACAATAAGTAATTTTCATTTTTCATTTTCATAAAATATCAGGACTATTAAAGAGAATTCCTTTGACTTTGACGGAGTCTCATATATTTTTGTATGATTACAACTGCAACAAAATTAATTGGTCTGCCTGGAAAGGATTTCAGAATGTCAAAGGATTACTTTTGTCAGCGGGTGATTTTGAATTTAATATTTGATGTGGTGTTTGGTTTGAACATTTTTGGCCCCTCCCAGCTCTGGATTTTTTTCTTTATTTTTCATAGACGTTTTTTAAAACTGAGATCTTATTTGCATCTTTTTGTTTCTCTCTCCCACCCACACTATTGATTTTTTTTTTGTTTAGATTCTGTGAACCGTCAGCCTACTCTGATGATTCAGTTCTTTAACATTAATGTGCAAACATATGGGTCTCCTGTGTCTTCTGCAGTTTGAATATTTGTCACTCGTGTCTTGGCCTCTAAAACTGGATGCATCACATGGTTGTAGCCGAATCAGAAGTTTGGTCACAACTTCCTCTTGACTTGGGTTCTGTTGTCCTGTAATTGAACATGCGTGGCTTTTTAAATTTACTGCTGCCCATTCATTTAACTTATTTAGTTATGGAGCCAACTGAGACTTGTGGACCTTTTTTCCAGCACCACTCATGGAATCGGTGTGACATTACTTGGCCATCTGTGCAATTGTCTGCACTGAATAGTTCTTTCCTATGCCTTTATGCACTTGATCCAATTCATGCTATATTTCTGGGCTGCTTCCTTTTATAGAATCATAGAATTATTAGTGCAAAAGGAGGCCATTTGGCCCATTGAGTCTGCACCAACCCTCTGAAAGAGCACCAGTGGACCACTTCCCACCCCATCTCCATAACACCACCTAACCTGCACACCTTTAAGGGGCAATTTAGCATTGCCAATCTACCTAGCCTGCACATCTTTGGACTGTGGGCAGAACCCACGCAGACACTGGGAGAGTGCATATGCAGTCACACAAGACTGGAATTGAACCCGGGTCCTTTGACCCTCTGCATGAAGTTTCTGAATCGGGTGTTGATCTAAATTAGCAATTGTGCTGCAAACACTACCCTTCAACCCTGTGTACTCCCTGACTTAACCACTAATCATGAATTATTGCATTCTATGATCCATTTCTTTTTCCAGTCTGCTTACCTTGAGCCTCTAAGCTTTAAAATGTGGAACTTTCCCTGTTAATCTTTTGTATATCCTGTTGCAGGGTTTTCCGCAATTCAGCTGTGTCACTTGGTTCAGGCACCTAAATGTGCAGGTTAGATGCGGTTCTGGGGTTAGGGAGTCGGCCTAGGTACGGTACTCTTTCAGAGCCTCATTGCAGACTCAATAGGCCGAATAGCCTTCTGTACTGTAGAGATTCTGTGGTTCCATGTCTTTTTAAAATTAAACTGTTAATTCTGAATATAGTTCTGATTCATCTGTTAGATACTCAATCATTCTTGATATTTGAATATTGCTATTGTAGTATAAATTATGATCATTTGAAATCTGCCATCCTTGTGTTTTGTCCTGATGAATGTAAGATGAAGAGCTTCAACAATACATCTCCATCAATATTCCAAGTCTTTGAAAGTGGCAACACAAACTGGACAAGGTAGTCAAGAAAGCATACAGAATGCTTGCCTTCATTGAACGGGACATCAAGTATAAAAACTGAAGTCATGCTGCAGTTGTATAGAACTTTAGTAAGGCACTTGGAATATTGCGCACAATTCTGGTCACCACACTGGAGGCTTTGGAGAGGGTGCAAAGGAGGTTTACCAGGATGTTGCCTGGTCTGGAGGGTATTAGCTATGTGGAGAGGCTGAATAGTCTCGTACGGTTTTCATTAGGGCGACTGAGGTTGAGAGGTGACCTGATAAGAGGGCTAAAAGATAATGAGGGGCATGGATAGAATGGATGGGCAGACACACTTTCCCAGGGTGGAGGGTCGTCACCAGGGGGCATAGGTTTAAGGTCTGTGGGGCAAATTTTAGAGGATGTGCGAGGCAGGTTTTTTTTATGCAGAGGGTGGCGAGTGCCTGGAATGCGTTGCCAGGGGAGATTGTGGAAGCAGATACATTAATGGTGTTCAAAAGGCATCTTGACAAATACATGGATAGGATGGGTATAGAGGGATACTGCACAAGGAAGTGCTGAGGGTTTTGGCAAAGGTTGGTATCATGACTGACTGGTACAGGCTTGAAGGGCTGAAAAGGCCTGTTCCTGTGCTGTATTGTTCTTTGTTTGTCTTGTCCTACCAAGTGATAGTGTTTGTTTGATTTTGTTGAGTTGATTTTTACTGGTCTGCAGTTTCCCCCAATTGATCACCTCTTGAAGAAAGCCACTCCAGCTGCTGTGTGGTTTTGGAAAATGTGCAACAATCATGGTCTTGCCCTCCTCGACTTGTATGGCTAAATGCCCCACGATATTGCGTATTTAGTCCCCAAGCTGGGAATTAAGGAATGGTGGGGACAATAGTTAGGGTAAATGAATGGTATGAATATTCATCGGGAAATGATTTATGCCGATGCACTGAAAATTGATGCAAAGTTTTTTTTTTTGTTTTTTTTTAGACCTTTTTTGATTGCTAGTTATCCAAGTGTAATTAGTCCAAAAGCTAAATTTTTTTTTTAAATGCTATAATGTTTTGGCTGCAATTCAGAACTGTTTATGTTTCTGCTAATTTTGTAGTTGCTATCTTAGGAATAAATTGAATGGACTTTTTCAACTATTTCTAAACAAATGTTTGAGATTCGATAGAGGTAATTTAAAAGTCTTGTATTTTGTGCATATCTATCTCTCCCCGCGTCCGTGTTGCTTCTACATGCTGCGTTACAGTTTACAACGTACTCTTGATTAGTTCAAATATTTATTCATTCAAAACGGCAAGAGTCCACACTGTAGTGTGACGACTAGGGGATTTTCACAGTCACTTCACTGCGCTGTTAATGTCAGCCGCCTTGTGACAACAAATAAAGATGATGATTATTCCAAAGACAGCTGTCAGGTACTGAGGCTAGGTTATCTTCTGACAATATTCCATTGTATTGATCTTGAAGTTGGAATTCAACTTTGTCTCCTTGAAGTTGCTCTTGTACCAACAACAACAAACATTTATACGGTGCTTTTGACATGGTGAAACATACCACAGTGGTTGCTGGAAATATAATAGAACAAAATTGAAATCCAGCTGAAGGGACACAGGATAGGTGGCCTAAAGTGTGGCGAAAGAGAAGTTTCAAGGAATGTCTTAAAGGAGAGAGGTGAAGATTGGCAAGAGAATCCAAGAGTTTGGGAATCATCCTCAAGTAGGACGTAAAGGATGCTAAAAGAACAACATTTTCTTCCAGGTTCCTTGTGTTAGTATGGTAGTTACTTAATAAAATTTAGTGCAGAAGGAGGCCATTCGGCCCATCGAGTCTGCACTGACCTTTGGAAAGGGCATACTTAAGCCCAGGCTTCCACCCTAGACCCGTAACACCCCATCCTTTTGGACACTTAAGGAGCAATTTAGCATGTCCAATCCACCTAAGCTGCACATCTTTGGACTGTGGAGGGAACCAATGCAGACTCTTGGGATAAAGTGCAAACTCCACGCAGACAGACAAGTCACCCGAGACCGGAATTGAACCCGGGACCCTGGAGCTGTGGCAGCAGTGCTAACCACTGTGCTACTTGTGGTAGTTTGTCTCCAATCTCAGCACAAGTTGTTACTACTGTATATCCTTGTTGGGGGGGGGGGGGGGGAGGGGGAGGAGAAGAAGACTGGAGGATTTCTAATGAGAGATTTAGGAACTTCAAACAATAGAAATATGCTTTCCATATTTCCCTGCAGTCGGCAGAACCCGGCCAGCTTCACCGAGCCTTTGGTGACTGGCTGAGAGGCGGGGGGCTGGAACAATGATGTGAGAATCCCATTGTCATTTTAACAGAGGTGAGGAAAGTTGGCAGATCTGCTAGCTGCCTTTCACCCATCAAGTCATTTTAAGTGACGTGGGCATTTTGACTGTGGGGAGAGGGGGAACACTACTACATGGAAGACTACTCGGTGAAACCCAACAGGCTCCAAATAAGCACTCCTCCCATGGAGGGACACTCTGAGGGCAGTGGTGCCCCACCCCACATGGCAATCACATCACCGTAGGATTATCATGGCATGTCTGCCTAACCCTGGTGTCCCTCAACCCCACTTACCCTCTCTTCAGACGCCTAAACCATTGAAGTGTCCTCTGTGCTGTTACAGCCTCGGCATTGCTCTCTGCTTGCTATTCTTTAAATGCTTAGTTTTTTTTTGCATCTGCTAGTGAGTGCAGGTGCCTCTCTTTTAACCATTTGTTTAAAAGATGCATCTCTGACAGTTGTGATCCACGTTGATAGTTCACCTGAATTAGAATGCAAGTGTTGAGGCCGACACCTATTGTATCCTAGTTTGGAGATGTTTGGGTCATGAGGATACAGAAGAGAGATCTTTAAATGCTGAAGTGGAGGGATTGACTGTTTTTTTTTTAGGTGACCAATAGAACAAGGGCATGGCAACAAAATGAAGAGGATTTGATTAAGTGAATTAACTAAACTCTCTTTAACGGGACAATGCAAGGAATTAGCATGAACAGACTGCATAATCTCTTTGAAAAGAGAAGTGGTAACTAAATATTTTGGGGGGGGGGGGGGGGCATGAGGATGAAATTTAAAGGCTTGTGGGATGGCCCCCAAGTTACTCCATGGGACGGAGGTCCAACAGAGCTAGCCCCTGAGGCTCTTTCTCTCTCCCCCCCCCTACCTACAGCTGCCAGTTCTGGAGGCCTGCTGTCATCTTGACGAGGGTCTCCATGCTCACAGCCATGGAGCACACATCACTCGGTGACTGTGCCACTACTTTCTGGGTCTGTGCCAGATCAACTAGTGACTGCACCATCTCCCTCTGGGGCTGGGCCACCTCCCTCTGGCTGTGCCACATCGGCCAGCACCCAGGCATTGCCAATGACACTGTCATGACCGCTGTGACTGGCCCACTTTCTGGAATGCCGCTGAAATGTCCAGGTGGCTCTGGTACATGGCTACCTATAACCGGGCAGCTCTGTCCTGGACCTCTATCACCGATTGGCCTTGGACTCCTTGACCCTCGTGTGGTATTCGCCTGGGTGGCATGCATGGTCAGCACCACCTCCTGCTCCTGCATGCGGTTAAACTACTTCAACTGCACCTACAAGTGCTCGATGTTTGCAGTCCCCCTCCAGTGGCGATTTATGAGTGGCCTTTTCTTTTGTGTGGGGGGGGGGGGGTGTGGGGTGTTGCTGGTAGGCACACAGAGCTGCCTACTCTCCCTGGCCACTCTGAGGAGGTTGTGCAATTTTTTTTTTTCTGCACTGCTGGCCGGTCCTAGCCCATGCCGCTCATGGACTCTGCCATCTGTGTCCAGGCACGGCAAACCGCGGTGGCTGACGGCCTCCTTCTCGCCCCGCCTGTCCTCCACTGCATCGAGCAAGGTCTTGGGTTCAGCGTTCATGAAATGGGGTGCCTCTCTCCTTGGAGCCCTCTTGTTGGCTGGGACAGTGAAGTGTGTATATGCGGCTGCAGCTTGTTGGCCTCCTGAGTGACAGTCCCAAATCCGGCACTGTTTTCATTGGAATCGACCGTGTTCTCTACGTGGTGCCATTGCTAGCCCCTTAACGGTTAGTGAATTGGTGCAGCGGCAGTAGAAATCCACTAGTTCTGCCCCAGCATCCAGACTTCGTCTCAGACAGGAGAATCTGCCCCCCCCCCCCCCCCTCCCCTGTTTTTATTTTTAACACAAGCTCCTGGCAGTCAAATAATTTCTTAAATTGTTTAATATTCCCAAGGGGGAAAATCTTCAAACAACCACTAACAATTTATCTTGCCATGCTCATCAGTTTCCATAACTAATGATTTAAGAAATCTTTCAAAATCCTGCATTTTAAAGTGAAGTAACTAAATCCAACCACCCTTTCCCCTGTTGATTGTGATCTGTTGTCTTAAAAACTGTACATTGTTCGTTCATTCATTCACTAACTGCCATGGATCTCCACCACCATCTGTTGTGTGCTCCCCTGGCACACTCGCATGGGTCAACCGCATCTCAACAATTCTATCCAACATCCATTTTTCTACTTTTCTTTAACCTTCTAATAACTGAGGGGTAGGAACAGACAGTATGGGAAGGTATTTAATTGGGGGAGGGGAAATTTTATACTGCTATTGGACAGGAGCTGAGGAGCAAAGTGGGAACAATTTGTTCTTGGGGAAATGCTCAACAGTAATGTGGGGGTTGGTTAAGGACCACTTGCTGTGAGTGCTGGATAGTTTTGTCCCACTGAGATGAGGAAGGAATGGTAAGGTGAAGGAGCCTTGGATGACGAGAGAAGTGGAGCTTCTAGTCAAGAGGAAGAAGGAAGGTTACGTAAGTTTGAGGAAGTAAGGATCTGGCACGGCTGTAAGAGGGTTTACAAGGTAGCCAGGAAGGAACTCAACTGGACTGAGGAGAGCCAGAAGGGGGCATGAAAAAGCCCTGGCGGGAAGGATTATGGAAAACCCTAAGATGTTCTACACTTGTGGCTGATCGGGGATAGTGGAGGGAACTTGTGCCTAGAGTCTGAGGAAGTAGGGGAGGCCCTAAATAAATATTTTGCTTCAGTATTCACTAGAGAGGGACCTTGTTGCTCATGAACAGTGTGAACCAGATTAATAGACTCCAACAGGTTGATATTAAGAAGGAGGATGTGCTAGAAATTTTGAAATGCATCAGGATAGATAAGTCCCCTGGGCCTGACTGGATACACCCAAGGTTACTACGGGAAGCGAGGGAGGAGGTTGCTGCGCCGTTGGCGATAACCTTTGCGTCCTCACTCTCCACTGGAGTAGTACCGGATGATTGGAGGGAGGTGAATGTTGTTCCCCTGTTCAAGAAAGGGAATAGGGAAATCCCTGGGAATTACAGACCCATCAGTCTTACATCTGTGGTGAGCAAAATATTGGAAAGGATTCTAAGAGATAATATTTATGATTATTTAGAAAAACATAGTTTGAAAGATAGTCAGCATGGTTTTGAGGGGCAGGTCGTGTCTCACAAGCCTCGTTGAATTATTTGAGGATGTGACAAGACACATTGGAGGTCGGGCAGTGGATGTGGTGTATATGGATTTCAGGAAGGCATTTGATGAGGTTCCCTATGGTAGGCTCATTCAGAAATTTGGCTGTCTGGATACAGAATTAGCTGGCTGAAAGAAGACAGCAAGTGGTAATGGATGGCAAACATTCTGCCTGGAGGTCAGTGACCAGTGGTGTCCTGCAGGGACGAAAGGGAAAATGCTGGAAAATCTCAGCAAGTCTGGCAGCATCTGTAGGGAGAGAAAAGAGCTAACATTTCGAGTCCGATGACTTTGACTTGTCTACAGATGCTGCCAGACTTGCTGAGATTTTCCAGCATTTTCCCTTTCGTTTTAGATTCCAGCATCTGCAGTAATTTGCTTTTATCCAGTGTCCTGCAGGGATCTGTTCTGGGACCTCTGCTCTTTGTAGTTTTTATCAATGACTTGGGTGAGGAAGTGGAAGGGTGGGTTAATAGTTTGCTGATGACATGAAGGTTGGTGGAGTTGTAGATAGTGTTTGAGGGTTGTTGCAGGTTACAACAGGACATTGACAGGATGCAGAGCTGGCCTGAGAAATGGCCGAAGGAGTTCATTCAACCTTGATAAATGTGAAGTGAAGCATTTTGGAAGGTTGAATTTGAATGCTGAATATAGGATTAAAGGCAGGATTCTTGGAAGTGTGGAGGAACAGAGGGATCTTGGGGTCCATCTACATAGATCCCTCAAAGTTGCCACCCTGGTTGATAGGGTTGTTAAGGCATCTGGTGTGTTGGCGTTCATTAACCGGGGGATTGCGTTTAAGAGCCGTGAGGTTTTGCTGCAGCTTTATAAAACCCTAGTTAGACCACACTTGGAATATTGTGTCCAGTTCTGGTCGCCTCATTATAGGAAGGATGTGGATGCTTTGGAGAGGGTACAGAGGAGATTTACCAGGATGCTGCCTGGACTGGAGGGCATGTCTTATGAAGGGAGCCTAAGGCTTTTCTCACTGGGGTGAAGAAGGCAGAGAAGTGACTTGATAGAGGTGTAGAAGGTGATGAGAGGCATGGATAGAGTGAATAGCCACAGACTTTTCCCCAGGGTGGAAATGGCTGTCACAAGGGGACAAAATTTTAGGTGATTGGAGGAAGGTATAGGGGAGATGTCAGAGGTCAGTTCTTTACACAAGAGTGGTGGGTGTATAGAATGCACTGCCAGCAGAGGTGGTGGAGTCAGTGTTATTAGGGACATTTAAGCGACTCCTAGACCAGCACATGGACAGCAGTAAATTGAAGGGGTGTAGGTTAGATTGATCTTGGATTAGGATAAATGGTCGGCACAACATCGTGGGCTGAAGGGCCTATACTGTGCTGTACTGTTCTATGTTCTGACTGTCTTGTATCTACTGCATGCTGTATGTGACCAAACGTATTGTATCTCATTGTTATGCACTTATTTCTTTTCTTTCTCTAACCATTTTCAGCACTTCCAAGTTATTTTTGCCTATAGGATAAATGTGAAACATTTTTTGATATCCACATTTTCAATGCATCCGCTTATCGACGGTCTGTTTCTTGTCCTAGTCTCCAATACATATCACAAGATGGCAAAATGTACACCTCAGCATTCTCTTTTTATTTTTCTCTGATAACGTGTCTTTCATTCTAACAAAGCTGGTCTTGGTTATCATTCAGATTTGACAATCACATCTCCCATTGTCTGTGATCTACCAAGACATATGAACCTTTGCATTTGTTCCAAGGTTTGATCATTTATTTACATTTTTATACCCCAAATTAGGCCTCTGCTTTTACCATTGTATTGGTTGTCTTCACAGTCCTTCTTGCTCGTGTTCCTTGCTTTCACTTTATTTGTAATTTCTTGGCAGTGTCTTTCTGACTCTGCAATCAGTAGTGTCATCAGTATCTCCAATTGTTGATGTTCAAGCCCTCGCCCCAAATGTTTGTATCTGTCTTTTTTTGAAAATATTTTCAGTGTACAGGATGAACAAACGGTTTTGGGGATATAGCGTATCTCTGGCATACTCCTCGTTGATTGGGAAGCTGTCTCGACAAGCTACAATCCAGTTTCACCACTGCTGATGAATTTGTCAATTTCTGGTTTGCCGAAACACTCCATTATTTTCCGATGGTCGACTATACATTGCAGTTCAATGAGATGCCCTCATTTGTTCCTTTCTTTGATCTGATTCCTGACTGGTTATCATCTATCTCTGTTCCAAAAGGCTGGTCATTTATTTACAAAATGGTTACTAAATAATTGTCATCACATGGCTTATGAGGCTTATTGTCCTGTGTTTGGAACACTCGGGGACTTGATGACTAACTGCGTATGATCCTCTGGTAGGCATCCTGGGTATTTTTGGTGCAAAGGTCAGTCCGTATCCTCATGTTAAAACATTTGGGTCTTTTGGGCATTGTTGCTAGGGAGATAGTGGTGTTCCATGTCACTGGACTGGGTTGATGCTCTGGGGGGCATGGGTTCAAATCTCACCATGATACCTGGTGGGATTTGAATTCTCTACTTACTATCCATTTATTGTAACAACACATCTAGTTCGCTACTGTCCTTTGGGGAAGGAAAACTGCCATCCTTACCTGGTCTGGCCTACATGTGACTCCAGACCCAATAAAATTTTAACAGCCCTCTGAAATGATCTAACATACCACTCAGTACAAGGGCAACTAGAGATGGGCAACTAGAGATGGACAACAATTGCTGGCCTTGTCAGTGTCTCCCGTCTCCTTCTTCTCACTGACACCTGCATCCCATAAAATAACTTGAAAAAAACCTTGCTCATTCCCAGGCATTTAATTTAAAAAAAAAAAAAGAATAAAATGCCTTTACATCCGCGGTGCATCTGGACCATGACACCATAGTCTATTTTTTTCGTGTGCTTTTTAGGGAAGGAAACCATCCTTGCCTGGTCTGGAGTCACATAGCCCTAAAGGACCTCAGTGAACCAGTTGGGTTTTACAACAATCTGAAATGGATTCATAGTCCAAATGTTTCTGTTTAAATTCTACCATGGTGGGATTGAAACGGGAGGTCCACAGAGCATTACTCTGGACCTCTGGTCCAGCAACAATACCATTGCCTCCTCTCGATCTCTGGTCAGAGGTAATTGGCCAGCAACAATTGAAAAGCAGTATTGGGGGGTGGGGGAGGGATGTGGTTTAACCTAAATGAGCAACTAAGTCTGCTCTAGAATTAAAAACCAGAGCGTAGCCTCAAACAACGGCTTTATAACTTGTCTTATTGTGATGTAGTTTTCACCATCCCCTTAAAATAACTGCTAAATAAACTGTTTCTAAAGACGAGCCAACAAAATCTATTCTAAGCATTATAATACTTTTTACCTTCCATATTGTGGTAACACTGCTATTTTGAGATAATATGTAATCCTATGCACGCTTTGCTTTGGAGGGCTGGACATTAAAATATGTGCAGAATGAAAACAGCATGCACATTGTCCAGCTAGTAGCCGATCTGATCCGAATCAAATGCCTTACCACAATAAGATACTCAGTTGAGAATGAAGTCTAATTCAGCAGCAAGTAAAAATTCACTTGGGATATTTTGATGCCAATTTCTAAAGGAGCCTATGATCTTTGTCGAGTGCCAAGTTAAATGATCATGAATCTGAGCATTCAGGATTTCGACTTGGTCAATGTTTTTCTGAGCTCTGTAACAAAGCTGACTACTATATGGAAGAATTGCTCTTGGGTCTTTGCTGACATGAAAAATTTCCTTAGTGGCAGAAAGGAACAAAAGGCAAATAAAATGCAAGTGTTTTGATTTGAAATTTGTATTGGCCTCGCCCTTCAACTCTTAAATCTGAACTTGGGGAGGTGACATTGTGGCTTCTTTCTCTCTCAAAATCACAGTGCTCTTTTAGTTTCAAAGCAAAAATCAACATTTGTGTTTGCGTACCATCTTTTTAGTAAGCTGGATAAAGGATCAATGAGTTGTTTGTGGGTGTTTTAAGGAGAAGAGGCAGAAGACTTGGGTAAAGCTTCTAAACAGTTGACCTAGGCAGCTGAGAGCATTGCCACTAATGTGGGTGTGAAGCATTTGTGTGATGCCTTTCTTAATCTTGGTCTCAAAACACTTTTCTGCAATTCCTAGAAGTTTTAGACATCACTGTAATGTAGAAAATAATGACCCTGAGAAGACTCTTAAGATGCAAGAGGCAGAGTGGTTTAGGGAGGGCATTTGTGGCCTAGGCAACTGAAATGATGAAGCAGTTAACATGATAATGCAGATATGTGGGAGGATTGTAGAACTGATGGAGATAGAAAGGGGACAGTTGTCAAGAGGAGGATTAAAACTTTGCAAGCAATTGTGTTGGTCAACGAGCACAGTGATCACCGTGAGGTGAAGAAGACCTGAGGCTAGTGAGCATGGGCAGTAGTGTTTTGGATGACCTCTTTATGGAGGGAGGCTGTGAGCGGATACTGTCTTTTTGATGATTTTCTCCCGAAGCTTCTAAGCTGGCAGATCTCATTTAGGAGATGAAGAAAGGTTGGTGAGTTTTGGTTTTGCAGTAAAGTTTTTTAACATGTGCTTGAGGAGTCCGGGAGAAATGGAAGGAAATGGCATTTATTCACTTGTGAAAATGTTAAATTAAGATTTTCCCTTCAGTTGGTTAATCTTGCATATAATTCTGCAACAATGACAAAAAGCTGCACAACACTAATTCAAATGCCGGAGCCATGTCAAAGCAACATTTCCCAGTGCTCCTGTTGGATCCAACCCAATCATTATAACTGCAGCATTCCTGGGAGGTTCAATCATGACATTATCGCAGTTCGCAGCACCATGTGGAGGCCATTTGCCGCATGTCTACACTGGATTTTGCAAGAGCAATCTAAATTTAATGCCAATGCCCTACCCTTTCATCATTGTACAATATATTTCCAAGGGAGATTTAGCAATCCATGAGGTATTGGAGCAGTATAGTGATGTGGAGAGTGGAATAGGGAAGAAACAAGAGTAAGACAGTACTTCAGTGCCTAGTCATTGCAAGGAACAATGAAACCCAGATTCTCGGTGCTGTGAGGCAGCAGTGCTAACCACTGTGATGCCCACCCCCTGTCATTTACCTCAAATCTATACCCTTGGTTATTGATCCCTCCACCAAGGGTAATCTTTTTCCTGTCTACTTTATGCCCCTCATAATTTTATGCATCTCAATCATGTCCCGTTTTCCCCCCCCCCCCACCCTCCATCTCCTCTGCTCCAAAGAAAACGACCCCAGTCTATCCAATCTCTCCATGGTTAAAACTCCCCAGCCCAGGTGACATCCTGGTAAATCTCCACACCCTTTCCAGCGCTATCCCATCCTTCCAATAATGGAACTGCATACAATACTCTAGCTGTGGCTTAGCCAATAACCTCCCTGCTCTTAAAGTCTTTGCCTCTGCTAATAAAGGCTTCCCCAACCACTAATCTCCTTTGTACATGCACATGAAGATCCCTCTGATCCTTCATGCTTCCCAGGGTTCTGCTATTTAATGTATTGCCTTGCCTTGTTTGTCCTGCCCTGCTAAAGAACAAAGAAAATTACAGCACAGGAACAGGCCCTTCGGCCCTCCCAGCCTGCGCCGATCCAGATCCTTTATCTAAAACTGTTGCCTATTTACCAGGTCTACTTCTCTGTTTCCCACCCATTCATATATCTGTATATATCTTAAATGATGCTATCGTACCCGCCTCTACCACCTCAGCTGGCAAAGCAGTCCAGGCACCCACCACCCTCTGCGTTTATATAAAAAAAAAACTTTCCACGCACCTCTCCCTTAAACTTTTCACATCTCACCTTGAAATCGTGACCCCTTGTAACTGACACCCCCACTCTTGGAAAAAGCTCGTTGGTATCCACCCTGTCCATACCTCTCATAATTTTGTAGACCTCAAATCAGGTCCCCCCTCAACAATCCTAATCTACTCAACCTTTCTTCATAGCTAGCACCCTCCATACCAGGTAACATCCTGGTGAACCTCCTCTGCACCCTCTCTAAAGCATCCACATCCTTCTGGTAATGTGGCGACCAGAACTGCACACAGTATTCCAAATTTGGCCTAACCAAAGTCCTATACAACTGTAACATGACCTGCCAACTCTTGTACTCCATACCCCGCCCGATGAAGGGAAGCATGCTGTATGCCTTCTTGACCACTCTATCAACCTGCGTTGCCACCTTCAGGGTACAATGGACCTGAACTCTCAGATCTCTCTGGACATCAATTTTCCCCAGGACTCTTCCATTGACCATATAGTCTGCTCTTCTGTTAGATCTTCCAAAATGCATCACCTCTCATTTGCCTGGATTGAACTCCATCTGCCATTTCTCTGCTCAACTCTCCAATCTGTCTATATTTTGCTGTATTCTCTGACTATATATCACAAACAACAGTGGTCTGAGCACAGATCCCTGTGGAACACCTTTCTCCATTTTGAGACACTCCCTTCCACCGCTACTCTCTGTCTCCTGATGCCCAGCCAGTTCTTTATCCATCTAGCTAGTACACCCTGAACCCCATACGACTTCTCTTTTTCCATCAACCTGCCATGGGGAAACTTTATCAAATGCTTTACTGAAGTCCATGTATATGACATCTACAGCCCTTCCCTCAACAATTAACTTTGTCACTTCCTCAAAGAATTCTATTAGGTTTGTAAGACATGACCTTCCCTGCACAAAACCATGCTGCCTATCACTGATAAGTCTATTTTCTTCCAAATGTGAATAGATCCTATCCCTCAGTATCTTCTCTAACAGTTTGCCTACCACTGACATTAAGCTCACAGGTCTATAATTCCCTGGATTATCCCTGCTACCCTTCTTAAACAAAGGGACAACATTAGCTATTCTCAAGTCCTCCGGGACCTCACCCGTGCTCAAGGATGCTGCAAAGATATCTGTCAAGGCCGTGGCTATTTCGTCTTTCGCTTCCCTCAGTAACCTGGGATAGATCCCACCCGGACCATGGGACTTGTCCATCTTAATGCCTTTTAGAATACCCAAAACCCCTCCCTTCCTTATGCTGACATGACCTAGAGTATTTAAACATCCATCCCTAGCCTCAACATCCATGTCCCTCTCCTTGGTGAATACCGATGCAAAGTGCTCATTAAGAAGCTCGCTCATTCCTCTGACTCCAGGCATGAATTCCCTCTTTTTTGTCTTTGAGTGGGCCAATCCTTTCTCTAGTTACCCTCTTGCTCCTTGTGTACGAAAAAAAGGCTTTGGGATTTTCCTTAACCCTGTTAGCCAAAGATATTTCATGACCCCTTTTTAGCCCTCTTTATTGCGCGTTTGAAATTTGTCCTACTTTCTCGATATTCCTCCAAAGCTTCATCAGTTGAGTCGCCTCGATCTTACATATGCTTCCTTTTTCATTTTAGCTAGTCTCTCAATTCCACCCGTCATCCATGGTTACCTAATCTTGCCATTTCTATCTCTTTTTCACAGGAACATGTCTGTCCTGCACCCTAATCAACCTTTCTTTAAAAGACTCCCACATTTCAAATGTGGATTTACCTTTAAACAGCTGCTCCCAATCCACATTCCCGAGCTCCTGCCGAATTTTGTTATAGTTGGCCTGTCACTCTCGTCTTTGCACTTATTCGGGTTGAATTCCATGTTGCGCTACTATTCCCCAAAAAAGGTGGGAGATAAAGCCATCAACTACAAGCCAGTTACCCTAACATCAAGAAAAATCTGAAATGAGTCTTAACAGTGCACTAAGTATAGTACGAGTAGAATAAATAAACATAGTTATTAGTATTTTTGTGGATATACCATACTTGTATTTTCAAAAGTCACTTGATGTAGTGACAAGGTTAATGGGCAAAATAAACACTCTTGGAGTTGGGAGCTAATAGCATGGTAGGGGAGTTGACAGACAGAACAAGGGGTATAACGGCAGTGATTCTCCCAAAAGTCGTTTTTTTTTTCCTTTTTTTTTTCCAGAGTTCCCCACTGCTATCAATGACACTTAGACACTTTTTTTCATTTGGCCCGGGTTTGGGGGGGGGGGGGGGGGGGGGGTTTCTCACCGGTTTAGCCCACGCTTTGAACTTTTATTTTACCACTGGGGAGCTAAGTTTGGGTGGCCACTTTAAAAGGCTGCACCAAGCTTGTGGGTTGTTTCTCTCTTTCCTTCCCCCACCCTGTCCCAAAGTGAGGGCACCCCTCTTTGGGCCACCCCCTTCTACCCACCTTTCATGAGCATGGCCCCCCTCAGCCCCTGACCCTTGGCAGTGCCACCCTAGCATCTGGGCACTCTTGCACTGCCACCAATGCAGTGTGCCATCTAGGCACCTTGGCAGTACCAAGGTGCCCACATTCCAGAGGGAGGGCCAGGGAGTCGCTCTGCAATTACCTGACCACCCAGGGGTCTCCGATCGACCGGGTGCTGTGACACCTAGTCCACGTTTGTGTGGACCAGTGATGGGTGGTAGATGTCGGGTGAGTTCGCTGAAGCCGGTTTAAAACCGGCTTTGGCATGTGCCATTTGGTCCCACCCCTTGTGGACAGGTTTCCAACTCTGCCTCGGGAGACCTGGGATCTCCACCCACTTTCATCGGCATGGCCCCTCCCCCCTTGGCAGTGGCACCCTGGCACCCTTGCATTGTCACTCTGGCACCTAGGCAGTGTTTCTGGTGACTTGGCAGTGCCAGGATGCCAGATGGCTAGTGCCAAGGTTCCCACATTCCCGTGGGGGGAGGCACCCTTCACTGACCCTGAGCACCTAGGGATATCGAAGGAGTCCCCCCTGGGTGCTGTTTCATTTAGTCCACGTTTATATAGACCAGTGCTGAATGGTGCCCGAATGCAGCCTCACAGTGGAGGTCGATGGATCCCGGGTAATTTCGCCAAAGTCTGTTTAAAACCGGCTTTGCTGTTTGGTCCCATCCCTTGTGGGTGGGATCCTGACTTAAACACCTGATGGGACTTGGGTGAATCCCACGAGGCGTGAAGACTTCCAGGAAGTCTGCGAGAGGGCTCTCCCAGCATTCACCGGCTCACCGAGCTCGAGCTCGATCGCAACATGGCCGATGGATTGTGCCTGATGGCTTTGTCAAGATGGCAGGTAGTGAATAATCGAGTGCCTCTTGATGGGGCTTTGCTATTTGCAATCTACTTGGATTAAGAGAGTAATGGGAAGTTGTTGGGAGGACCAAGACTGCAGCAATCGGCAGGTTAAGTGAGTGGGCAACAAGGTGGCAGATGGAATATAATTTGGGGAAGTGTGAAGTTAATCACGGTTGGAAGAATAGAAGAGCAGAATATTATTTAAAAGGTGTGATACTTTGAACTGTTAGTCTCTGAGAAGTGCTGGCATAAGGAATGCAGAAAGTTGGCATGCAGGTGCAGCAAGCGATTAGGAAAACATGCATGTTGACTTTTTTTTTGCAAAGGGATTGGAGAGCCAAAATAAGTAGTGTGCAGTTTTGATCTCCATAATTATAATTTCACAATTTAACTGTCATGACACCCTGGGTGAGCGTGGGGTCCGTTCCAGCTCCCCCCTGATCCAGGGTCGCAACATCAGTTAATAAGAATAATTTGTTAATTCACTTATCAAGATTTTGGCCCTAGACTGCTGCAATGAGATGTAGACACTGGATTAAATAAGAGGGAAAGATGAATATATGAAGTAATAACAGAACAATGATAACTGACCCTCTACCCAGACAGGGCCCTAGTTACTATTATTTGATATTAAAGGACAAATTAAAATTTAATGTGTAAGATATGGCAGCAGAGCTCCAAGCTGTGATCTACTGCTCTTGCTGCATGTGTCACAAGTAGGCTTGCATTTAACACTGCAGTGAAGTTACTGTGAAAATCCCTGTTCAGGTACACCGGAGGGAGAATTCAGAACGTCTGATTCGCCAAACCGCACGTCTTTTGGCACTTAGACCATAAGACATAGGAGCAGAATTAGGCCACTTGGCACATCGCGTCTACTTGCCATTCAATCATGGCTGATATTTTTCTCATCCCCATAAACCCCTGATCCCCTTGTTAATCAAGAACCTATCTATCTCTGCCTCATAGACACTCAGTGATTTGGCCTCCACAGCCTTCTGCGGCAGAGTTCCACAGATTCAACACCCTGTGGCTGAAGAATTTCCTCCTCACCTCTGTTTTAAAGGATCATTCCTTTAGTCTGAGATGGTGTCCTCTGATTCTAGTTTTTCCTACAAGTGGAAACATCCTCTCCACATCCACTCTATCCAGGCCTCGCAGTATCCTCTAGTTTCAATAAGATCCCCCTCGTTCTTCTAAACTCCCAATGGGTACAGACCCAGAGTCCTCGACCATTCCACATATGGCAAGTTCTTCATTCCAGGGATTGTGAACCTCTCTGGACTCTTTCCAAGGCCAGCGCATCCTTCCTTGGATATGGGGACCAAAACTGCTCACAATACTCCAAATGGGGTCTGACCAGAGTCCCGTGCTAGTCAGAGTAGAAATAGCAGGCTCAGAAGTACATCCCTGGTCTTGTATTCTAGCCCTCTTGACATGAATACTAATATTGCATTTGCCTTCCTAACTGCCAACTGAACCTGCACGTTAACCTTAAGAGAATCGTGAACAAGGACTCCCAAACCCCTTTGTTCTTCTAATTTCCTAAGCATCTTCCCATTTAGAAAATAGTCTATGCCTCCATTCCCCCTTCAAAGGTGCATAACCTCATACATTTTCACATGGTATTCCATCTGCCACTTCTTTGCCACTCTCCTAGCCTGTTCAAGTCCTTCTGCAGCCCACCTGTTTCCTCAATACTACCTGCCCCTCTACAGATCTTTGAATCATCTGCAAACTTGGCAACAGTGCCTTCAGTTCCTTCTTCCAGATCATTAATGTATATTGTGAAAAGTTGTGGTCCCAGCACAGACCCCTGAGGCACACCAATAGTCACCGGCTGCCATCCTGAAAAAGACCCCTTTATCCCCACTCTCTGCTTTCTACCAGTCAGCCAATCTTCTATCCATGCCACGATATTACCCTGAACACCATGAGCTCTTGGCTTTTTTAAGTCTCCTATATGGCACCTTGTCAAAGACCTTCTGGAAATCTAAATATATTGTTTTCACTGGTTCTCCTTTGTCTAACTTCCTTGAAGAACAGATTTGTCAGACATGATCTCCCCTTGACGAAGCCATGCTGACTCAGTCCTATTATATCATGCACTTCCAAGTACTTTATGATCTCATCTTTAATGGACTCTGAAATCTTACCAATGACCAAGTCAGGCTAACAGGCCTATAATTTCCTGTCTCCTGCCTCCCTCCCTTAAACAGAAGTGTTACATTAGCCACTTTCCTGCCTCCAGTGATTCCTGAAAGATCACCACCAATGCCTCCACAATCTCCTCCGCTATCTCTTGTAGAACCCTGGGGTGTAGTCCATCCGGTCCAGGAGATTTATCCACCTTCAGACCTTTCAGGTTCCCCAGAACCTTCCGTGATGGCCTCTGCACTCGTGGGAGGAAACCGGAGCCCCTGGAAATGTGCAGTCTCCGCACAGGAAGTGATCCAAGCCAGGAATCGAACCCGGGTCCCTGATGCTGTGAAACAACAGTGCTAACCACTGTTACATTATTTCAAAACCTGTGGACTATACTTTTACTGAACTTTCAGATTTGTTTAATCACTCAAAGCTATTTCTTGGCTGTAAAACCACAAGACTGGAGCAGAAGTAGGCTATTCAGCCCATCCAAGTTTGCTCTGCCATTCAATGAGATGATCCTCAACTCTACTTTCCTGCCTTATTCCCATGATTCCTTTACTGATTTTAAAAAAAAAACTGTATTTCTGCTTTGAACAGGTTTGATAACCCAGTCTCAACAGTCTATTTGTACAGTGAAAAATATTGAGAGCAGGACTAGTAATGTTAAAGCCTTTGTGCCTTGACGCGTGAAGCGTTTGCAATAAAGTGGATGAACTAATCACACAAATGGATGTGAACGGGGTATGATATACTCGGGATTATGGCAATGTAGCTGCAGAGTAACCAGGGATATTCAGTATTTGGGGAAAAACCGACAAAAGGAAAAGGCAGTGGGTTGCATTGCTGGTCAAGGAGGAAATTAACACAATAGTGAGGGAGGATATTAGCTCCAACATTGTGGAATCTGTATGGGTAGAGCTGAGAAACCGCAAGGGACAAAAACGTTAGTCCTATATCGACCCCCAAACTGCAGTGATCTTGTTGGGAATGGCATTTAAACAGACATTAGAGGTGCATGTGATAAAGGAACTACTGTAATTATGGGTGATTTTAATCTGCATATAGATTGGGGAAATGAAATTCACCACAATACCATACACTCCAGGAATTCCTCCTGTATTGGGATGTTTTTTTTTTTTGGATCAATGTGTTAGGGAGCTAACTAGAGAACAGGCAATCCCAGACTGGGTACTGTGTACTGAGAACGGAGTCATTGGCAATCTAGTTGTGCAAGACCCCTTGTGGATGAGTGACAATAATATGATACAATTTTACATCAAGATGGAGTGTGAAGTTGATGATTCTGAGAGTAGGGTCCTGAATCTTGAAGGCAACTACTATAAAATTAGGTGTGAGTTGGCTATGATCGATTGGGAATGTTATTTAAAGGGATAGGCAATGGCAAACATTCAAAAAATACATGGGGGAACTGAAACAATTGTTTATTCTTGTCTGGCACAAAAGTAAAACAGAAAAGGTGGCCAATCCATGGCTGATTAGGGATAGTATTCAATCCCAAGGTAGAAATATGTCAATTGGCCAAGAAAAACAACAGTTCTGGGGATTGGGAGCTGTTTAGAATTCCAGAATGTGGCGACTAGGGGCTTTTCACAGTAACTTTGTTGAAGCCTACTCATGACAATAAGTGATTTTTCATTTCATTTCAGAAGGCTTTTGACAAGTCCCGCATAAAAGATTAGCGTGTAAAATTAAAGCGCATGGGATTGGGGGTAGGGAGTACAGCAAAGGTTTACCAGACTGATTCCTGGGATGGCAGGACTGACATGGGAGGAGAGATTGACATTGGTTAGGATTGTATTCGCTGAAGTTCAGGAGAATGAGGGGGGATCTCCTAGAAACCTTTAAAAATTCTAACCGGATGGGACAAGATTCATGCAAGAAGGATGTTTCCGATGTGGGATCAGTCTGAAGATACAGGGTAGATTATTTGGGGCAGAGATGAGGAGACATTTCTTCGTCATCACAGCAAGTAGTTGAGTCCCATTGTATGGTTTCAAGAAACAGTTACATATAGCACTTGGAGCGAAGGGATCAATGGATATGGGAGGAAAGCTATTTAGGTGGATGATCAGCCATCATAATTGAATGGTGGAGGGCCGAATGGCCTCTGCCTGCTGCTTTTTTTTTCTGTTTCTTTCTTGGGAACATGGGTAATTCAGCACATCGAGCCTATTTTGCCATTGGTCATCTTTCAAGAATGGGTGGCACAGTGGTTAGCACTGCTGCCCAATTCTGGCATTCAGACACCAAAAATCCCCTGTATGATTGAATTATTAAAGTATGCAAAGCAGCTCGAGGCCTTGGGCTTAGCCCTGCAGTAAAGTAATTCTCAGATGAGTGAAATTTCTGTAATGGGGTCTAAAATTCCAGGAAGGACCTTGTGAAATGCAATGGAATGGAATTATTCTGAGTTGCATTCTTTAGACTAAAACTTAATCTGTTACTGGGTGGCATGGTGGCGCAGTGTTTTAACAGTGCTGCCTCAGGGCATCGAGGCCCTGGGTACGATCCCAGCCCTGGGTCACTGACCATGTAGAGTTTGCACATTCTCCCTGAGTCTGTGTGGGTCTCGTCCTCACAACCCAAACATTTGCAGAAAGGTAGATTGTTCACGCTAAATTGTCCCTTAATTGGGGGGGGGGGGGGGGGGAAGAAATGGCCACTTTTAATTTAAAAAAAAATTTTTTTTTTTCAAATGTAGTCTGTTCTCTTTTACAGAGCACAAAAACCGTTGCATGATATTAACTGGGTGGCATAGTAGCACAGTGGTCAATACTGTCGCTTCACAACTCCAGTGTCCCAGGTTCGATTCCTGGCTTGGGTCACTGTCTGTGTGGAGTCTGCACGTCCTCCGTGTGTGCGTGGGTTTCCTCCGGGTGCTCCGGTTTCCTCCCACAGTCCAAAGGTGTGCAGGTTAGGTGGATTGACCATGCTAAATTGCCCTTTGTATCCAAAACAAAAAGCTCCGATGAGGTTACGGGGATAGGGTGGAGGTGTGGGCTTAAGTAGGGTGCTCTTTCCAAGGGCTGGTGCAGACTCCATATGCTGATTGATGGAACAATTACAGGCTTTTGAGGCCATTGTATCAAGTGCAATTCAGTCACGCTACTTGGTCTCCACAGACTCTTGCTGGATGGAGTCTTTTGTTTAATATGTTTCACAACCTCAATGCCACTTTTTTAATAACCAGTCTCCTGCTCTCCACCCTGGAGTATTTGAAGATCAGGATCTCAAATCCAAGAGAATGGTGTTTATTGGGCGGCAGTAATGCCCATGCTTTAGAGACTAGGACAACCTATAGCTGGCATTTCAAAGCACCAAAACAAATCACCAGTCTTTGCTACATCCTTCAAATCTGAAATGGGTACATCTCTCCCCCCCCCCCCCCCCCCCCCCCCCCCCCGGCCTCTGCCCCATATTGAGGCACTGATCACTCGAAGCTCGTTCATATACCTGACATCAGACTCTCAACTGTTCTACACAACTCGGTTGTCAACACATTGAGACACCTAGTATCTCAAATTTGTAGTGAAATTCAGCTATCCATACGTGATCAATGTATGTAAATGTCAGTCATTTCAACACGAGATGGCTTGCAGTCAGATACTATAAGAACTGATTTCACGCCTTTTCTACGTCAGATGATTCCAATGACATGAGAACAGTGACCAAGCAAGACATAGAATAGCTGGAGTGAGAGAATTTGGAACTAGTTTATTATAATAAAAGGACTCTCAGTTTATTATTTTATTCCTCATAAAGAGTAATCTATATATTTTAGGTAAGTCATTATTTAAAATATAACAAAAGTCAAGGCATCAGAGCACACCAATCACAACTCCTCATCTGAGCAACTCTTCGAACATCACCTGACCTACATCTGTCAGTCTGCTTGTTAGACCTATCCATCATTTTGCATCTCTGAATCAATTAAACTGGAGTAGAAGCAAGCCATTAATTGAGGTACTGCCTGAGAAGGTGATCTGGAATCGATAAAAGTTTGTTTCAAGGCAGTATCCCATTCCTTCAACTTTTTGCCTCTGCAGAATTATAATCCCCTCTGTTGTAACAATAAGCCCAGTATTTTCGGGTTTCTTTTTCTTGTGTTTTCTCATGACAGGCAGTATCATGTTGAATCTGCACTCTTGCTTCAATATCCCTTATCGTGTGTGGAACCCAAAATTGCTGGCAGTATTCCAATTGGCTTTTATATTCTGTCCACCTTGCCTTTAAAACCTGGTTTTCTATTAGATTTTAAGAGAAACCATATCCACTTGAGGTGGTGCTTTTAACGGCTTGTGAACCTAAACTCCTATTCCTCTGCTCTTGTCACCAGACCTGCTTTCTGCATTCCAAGTTGCTGCTCTGCCTAATTCTCAACAGGAAATGAATTTAGTGCAGTTTGAACATATTTTGCTCTAAGAACCAGGAGATGCAATTTCAAATAAAGGATATAATTACAGTCTGATCTAGGTGACCTCAGTCACTAACTGGGCTGTCCTTGGAAGCTCCACTTGTGGATCCTGTTGAGAGTAGACCACTGTTTCTGATGGAGGTCAAACCTTGGAGGCCCTACTGTCGAGTGATGCAACAGATCTTTGGCAATATTGGTGCCAGCCCAGAGTTTGACATTTTTATCTTTTCAAAACCTGTATCACTTGACGCATTCGGTATTCTGGAAGGTTTCGGTGATTGGTGTCACATTTAATAAGTTCTGAAGGTCTTCATAGATTTTCATTTCTGTGTTAACATCAATGCAGTCAGATACTTCAGTGTTTTTTTTTTTTTCTTGCATTCCAACACACCAGGCAGTGAGATATTAGACCGGACTGGGAGCTATTATATATGTGTTGGTTTTGATATACCACTGATTATTTACATTGTGTTGAGAACCATTTCTAAGCATTTTGTATGACTACTCTGTACAGAGAAATACAGGATCCTGGACTTTATAGATGGAGACATGGAGTAGAAATACTGAACCTTTTTCTAAACACCGATTCATTCTCCACTGGATTATTGTTTCCCATATGATCCAGTATGTGCCTTCTCTTACTTTACCATTCAGCATGCTCATTCTTTAAATTTGTCTGCTTCAAATGTGATGCCCATTTAATTTGTGTGCCAATTTTTCCTTTTTTGCATCTTAAACCACATCAAGATCATAACTTTGTAGGCCCACCTTTAACTCATCACCTCGAGTTCTGGGTTGGGGATATTTCCGGCAGATGTGTTTGTCAGAGTTGGCATCTATTCGACTCCCACATCCTGCAGGAACCATGCAAAGCCTCCCTTCCTGTGCAGCAGTTCTGGCTATTCATGATGTAAAATTTTAAAAACTCAACCAATTTGCCTAATTTCAATTGAAAGACTCCTGTTCCCTCCACTGCTGTGAATTTCACCTTGAGCCAAATTCTGTTTTGGAAATATTCTTTTGTTCCTACCTCACTTTGTTGCCATATTCGGTCTTTTACTTTTCACGAGAACTCTTGTATTCTTTTCAACGCCCTTGCTGGTGTTTGTTGCCAATTTAAAAACCATAATCCTTTGGCAAATGGGCTATAATGTGAGGTTCTCCATTTGGGCAGGATGAATTAAAAAAGGAAACC
This sequence comes from Scyliorhinus canicula, assembly GCF_902713615.1. Lineage (NCBI taxonomy): Eukaryota > Metazoa > Chordata > Chondrichthyes > Carcharhiniformes > Scyliorhinidae > Scyliorhinus > Scyliorhinus canicula. The sequence goes on along the minus strand of NC_052151.1, from coordinate 19,685,283 downwards.
CAATCTAAATGGTGAGTGATTGCAGAGCTCTGGGTGTCTTGGTGCATGAGTTTCAAAAGGTTAATGTGGAGGTACAGCAAGTAAATAGAATTTACAGTGCAGAAGGAGGCCATTTGGCCCATCGAGTCTGCACCGGCCCTTAGAGCATCGTACCCAAGCCCATATCTCCAGCCCATCCTTGTAACCCAGTTATCCCACCTAATCTTTTGAATACTAAGGACAATTTAGCATGGCCAGTCCACCTTAGCGGCACATCTTTGGACTGTGGGAGGAAACACGCGCAGACTCCAGACAGACAGTGATCCAAGCCAGGAATCTAACCTGGGACCCTGGAGCTGAGTAACTGTGCTGCCCATAAAATGTTTACTGCGAGGGGAATTGAAAGTAAAATTAGGGAGGTTATGCTCCAGTTATAAAGGGCATTGGGTGAGTAGTGTATTGAGATGGATAGAAAACTGGTTGGCAGATCGTGATCTGCCTCTACAGCAGAGTGTACAGCTCCTATTGGATGCTCTATCTAATTGTAAATACACCACTGTATTACAAAGCTAAATCTTGCCATGTGTTTGGCAACATTAAAAAGCGCAAGTCCTGGATGTGATTTTTCTCCCTTTTTGACTAATGAAGAATTAATTCCATGCTGGGATGTTGGAATTACAACCCAGACACATTGTTCTACTATAGATTTTTTTTTGTTCGGGAGATTGTGGGTGTCGCTGGCATGACAAGAATTTATTACATAGTCCTAATTGCTCTTGAAAGTGGTGAGCTGCTTTCTTAATTACTGCACAACCTGGTGAAAGATTATTATAAAAGTCAAAAATCCCTTATCCGAAATGCTTGGGGCAGAATATGTATTGAATTTGGAATATACTGCACATCACCCAGGAGCCTTGTGGGATTCCCCATTCGTGACGCTGTGTTTGTGCTCGAGTGCAGATTTGGGGATTTTTCATTTTGGAGATCTCTGATGCGGGATGCTCAACCTGAAATGAAAATTGCTTATTGTCACGAGTAGGCTTCAATGAAGTTACTGTGAAAAGCCCCTAGTCGCCACATTCCGGCACCTGTCCGGGGAGGCTGGCACGGGAATCGAACCGTGCTGCTGGCCTGCTTGGTCTGCTTTAAAAGCCAGCGATTTAGCCCAGTGAACTAAACCAGCCCCTGTAGTTCTAAGTCAGTATAGTAACGACTGCCATTCTAGACAGTAGAGGTTATGGGTCTGGAAAGTGCTGCTAAAGGAGCTTTGAATTGCTGTAGTGCTCGGGAGTAAATTCTGGGATAGAGTTTAATTGACAACTCGGCAGGCTGTTTCAGGGAAACTGTATACACGACCACTTGTTAAGTGTCTCCGAGTTCCATTAAAGTTACACTGAGTAGTAGGCCGTTCTGAACCTAAGAAATTCCCAGGGATAATGTGTTGGATTGCTGGGCACAATTTGATTGTAAAGCCCCTGGATATGGGAAGGAGATTTATTTGAGGTAGACAGAATATCTCCAGGGATTCTTTCTGAGGTAAAGTGAAGTTTGTGGGAGAGTTCATTGCAAGGTTGCTTCGCTGTCCTTCCCTAGTTGACTTGCACTAGTTGAGTGGTTTGCTGGGATAGTTGAATGTCATCCATGTTGGTATAGACTAGAATCGCATGTAAGCCAGGTAAGGATAACAGATTATTTTCATAAGTGCATTAGTGAATTGGTTGGGTATGCTGTCCCTAAAAACACTGGGTGTTCCTATCGCAGACTGCAGCAGTTCATTTTTAGAATTAGAATTTACAGTGCAGAAGGAGGCCATTCGGCCCATCGAGTCTGTACCGGCTCTTGGAAAGAGCACCCTACCCAAGGTCAACACCTCCACCCTAACCTCGTAACCCCACCCAACGCTAAGGGCAATTTTGGACACGAAGGGCACTTTATCATAGCCAAACCACCTAACCTGCACATCTTTGGACTGTGGGAGGAAACCGGAGCACCCCGAGGAAACCCACGCACAAGGGGAGGATGTTCATCACCACGTTCTCCATGTCAATGAGACATGGATAATAAATGCTGGCCTAGCAAGTAACATCCACATCCCAAATTAAACGAATGAACTAATAAAATTACTGCAATAGGCATTTTACTATTATCAGATTTTTAAAAACAAAATTGCAATTGATCCATTCTTCCCTCCACACCAGTGTGAGTTCAAGTTAAGTACGTAAGGTTGCTATCTGGAATATCTACTGTAATTGTCATTTGGAGATTCCGGAATTCAAAACCAGATCCTAGACCTTCATACCCACCCAAGTGAAGATTTTCTTCAACAATGTTGATAAAGGAATATGTAATTCACAATTGGCTTGTGCTCCATAACTTGATAATTTCCGTTTGTCATTGTGCTGTCCCCAAGTAAACCCCCTATCCACATGGCAAATCTGAAGTGGAGCTCCATTCTGGTTCTTTTTTTTTTTTAAAGCCATTGTATTCTAAGGAAATAAAAGCAGTGTCTGGATAAATCCATTTCAATTTGTGGGTGACTCCACTTGGGAAGAATTGAGGAAAATTTAAATTGCAAAGACCAATTACTTCAAGGACATAAAATGGGTGAGCATGTGACAGCTGAAATTTAATGCTGAGAAATGTAAAATTATGCATTTTTGGTAGAGAACAAGGAAGGTAGAAGGATGCAATTCTTGAGCAGAGGTACCCGGAAGGTCGAAGGGCAGTGCAGGAGCAGAGGGACCCGGGGCTTCTATGTACAAATCATTGCAAGTGACAGGACAGTTTAAGGAAACAATTAATTAGGCAAATTTAGATCTTGGGTTTTCTAAATGGAAGTAGAGTGCAAAAGGAAGGAAGTTATGATTTAACCTGGATTAAATACTAGTTTGACCTCCACTGGAGCAGCATTCAATTCTGGGCAGGACATATTATAGGAAGGATGAGAAGGCATTGAGGGTGCAACAGATGTGTACAAGAATATTTCTCTGGGTAAGTGTGTAGTTACAAGGATAGATTAGCAAAGCAAAGGCTGTCCTCTTTAGAAAAGACTTTGCCAGAGGTGCACAACAGCATAGTGCTACAGAGTATGTGGGGAGAAACTTCACTTTGGTGTGTTTGAGATCCAACGGGCACCAATTTGGAGGTGATTAGCAATAGAAACAATGACAATATTGTTAAGGGAACAAGGTAGTTTTAAGGGAATTAGATTTGTATTGGTAAATAAGAAATAAAGTCTAGTTTCAAGTGGGTTTAAACTTTTCTGTGCCTTGAAGGATAAAACCTATAGTTTGATTCCGGCTGGACAAAGGTGTTGGTTAAGTTCAGATTGTTTCTATTGTGTTTAGAGAAGGCAATGGCATGAAGAACAAATCAACCCATGGTACCTGTTTAGCAACTGGGGCCTTGTAATATAGATAAGCTTTTAAGTTTAGTTCAGTTAGTGAGATGGCAGCTCTCGCACAGCTCTACTAGACGTAGTTGATTAGAAGGCTAGAGAGGGAACATCTCTCAGCTTTGCGAGAAGAAAAGCCACACCATGAAGTAATGGCTGAGAAAACCAGTTCAGAGATCTGCTTGTTAAGCAACTGGAGAAGTTTCCAAGAAGTCGAAGGTTAAAGGTACCAGAGCAGCTCATGGTGAGCTGAGAGGAAGGCTGAGACACCAGAAAGAGATGTGAAGTGATTTTCAGGTTTGTGAGGTATTATTACTGCCTGTGCGTGTTGAAGTATCGATGGAAATTAGTGGCTGGATCTTGAGTTTGTGTACATAAGAACTAGGAGCAGGAGTAGGCCATCTGGCCCCTCGAGCCTGCTCCGCCATTCAATGAGATCATGGCTGATCTTTTGTGGACTCAGCTCCACTTTCCGGCCCGAACACCATAACCCTTAATCCCTTTATTCTTCAAAAAACTATCTATCTTTACCTTAAAAACATGTAATGAAGGAGCCTCAACTGCTTCACTGGGCAAGGAATTCCATAGATTCACAACCCTTTTGTGTGATGAAATTCCTCCTAAACTCAGTCCTAAATCTACTTCCCCTTATTTTGAGGCTATGCCCCCTAGTTCTGCTGTCACCCGCCAGTGGAAACAACCTGCCCGCATCTATCCTATCTATTCCCTTCATAATTTTAAATGTTTCTATAAGATCCCCCCTCATCCTTCTAAATTCCAACGAGTACAGTCCCAGTCTACTCGACCTCTCCTCATAATCCAACCCCTTCAGCTCTGGGATTAACCTAGTGAATCTCCTCTGCACACCCTCCAGCGCCAGTACGTCCTTTCTCAAGTAAGGAGACCAAAACTGAACACAATACTCCAGGTGTGGCCGCACTAACACCTTATACAATTGCAACATAACCTCCCTAGTCTTAAACTCCATCCCTCTAGCAATGAAGGACAAAATTCCATTTGCCTTCTTAATCACCTGTTGCACTTGTAAACCAACCTTCTGTGACTCGTGCACTAGCACACCCAAGTCTCTCTGAACAGCGGCATGCTTTAATATTTTATCGTTTAAATAATAATCCCGTTTGCTGTTATTCCTACCAAAATGGATAACCTCACATTTGTCAACATTGTATTCCATCTGCCAGACCCGAGCCCATTCACTTAACCTATCCAAATCCCTCTACAGACTTCCAGTATCCTCTGCACTTTTCGCTTTACCACTCATCTTAGTGTCATCTGCAAACTTGGACACATTGCCCTTGGTCCCCAACTCCAAATCATCTATGTAAATTGTGAACAATTGTGGGCCCAACACGGATCCCTGAGGGACACCACTAGCTACTGATTGCCAACCAGAGAAACACCCATTTATCCCAACTCTTTGCTTTCTATTAATTAACCAATCCTCTATCCATGCTACTACTTTACCCTTAATGCCATGCATCTTTATCTTATGCAGCAACCTTTTGTGTGGCACCTTGTCAAAGGCTTTCTGGAAATCCAGATATACCACATCCATCGGCGCCCCATTATCTACTGCACTGGTAATGTCCTCAAAAAATTCCACTAAATTAGTTAGGCATGACCTGCCTTTTACGAACCCATGCTGCGTCTGCCCAATGGGACAATTTCTATCCAGATGCCTCGCAATTTCTTCCTTGATGATAGATTCCAGCATCTTCCCTATTACCGAAGTTAAACTCACTGGCCTATAACAGCAGTTTAGACAAAGGAAACCTGAAAGAGGGTGGTGTAAAATCCTGGACTGAATTCGCTGTTATAGTGGAGTAGTTAAAAGTCCTTTTGTAAAACCTGGACTGGATCTCACTGCTAAGGGAAAGCATACAAGAGAAGACTTGTGTTTTTGGGTTTGGAAACTCAATCATCTGGTGGGATTCTGAGGAGAACCCCACAGGCACTAACTTGAATTCAAAGCGGTGTTTGTGTATTTGACCACGGTCATATGTGCTTAAAGGGACTTTGTATTAATGAGACCGATATAGCTCAATGTACTGTGTAATCCATGTTGATCATTAAATTTGTGTCTGAGTGGTGAAGGACTATTGTGTAATAATTCAACTTTTCATGTTTTAGTTTTAACAACCAGAAAAAAAATATTTAATCAGCTGTCATATGACTCTGTTCCTCCACATTTCATACTTTTTTTTTATATTAAAAGTTGCAGCCTTTTGTTCCAGGGTTCCATTCTTGAATCTTCTAGTCCAGTTAGTCAGTTTTACAGCACCAAGAGGCCATTTGGCCCATCATACTGGTGCTGGCCATCAAACACCCATTTATTCTAATCTTGTTTTGCACACTTAGTCCATATCCTGGTATGCTGCAGCGTTTCAAGTACTCCTCTAAATGCTTCTTAAATGTTGCAAGGGTCCCCACCTCTGCCACCCTCAGGCAGTGAGTTCCAGACTCCCATCACCCTCTGGGTAAAAAAGTTTTCCCTCAACTCCCCTCTAAATCTCCTACTCCTTACCTCTATCGATCATCACTTGTAACTCTAACCTCTGACTAACCCTTCACTTTTTTAAATGAAAGTGACACGGGTACACTTTTGCCATTGCATCAAATACTGGTGGCAAAACTGTTTCAATACAACATTGATCATTTATGGGGAGGAGGTGGCATAATGGCATTGTCACCTGACTAGGAATCCAGAGACCAGTGTTGTGTGGGGTCCCAGGTTCAAATCCCACCACTGCAGATGAAGAAATTTGAGTTCAATTAAAAATCTGGAATTTTAAAAATTCAGTGATGACCATGAAACCATTGTTGATTGTTATTAAAAACCCATCTGGTTTACTTTGTTTTTTTATTTAGGAAATCTGCCATCCTTGCCTGGTTTAGCCTATGTGACTCCAGACTCATAGCAATGTGGTTTGCCCTTACTGCTCCTCAAGCGCAATTGGGGATGGGCAATAAATGCTGGCACAGCCGACAACACCCACATTGCATGAAATAATTTAAAACAAAATCAACTGGGATCGTAACACCATGAGGAAACCTTTTTCTACATTGAGGTGTTTGAATTTTGAATGCATTGCCTGAGTGTGGTGGAAAAAAAAAATTCTGAAGAGAAAATCTGCAAGGCTCCAGGGTAAAAACAGGGCTAGCCGTAATGGGCCGAGTGACCATGTGATGTAACTATCCAATGATTTTAAACCTCCAAATACACCTGTATATTTTGCAAAGTCGTTTGCTCCGAAATAGCAGCTTTATTTCATTAAGTCTCGTGGTTAATTGTAACTGAAACACCAAAATTGTTTGTCTTCTAGATTTACGTGTGCCCAGTTGCCAAACTCTGTGCTTGAAAGCATTAGCATCATTGACACTCCGGGCATCCTATCTGGAGAGAAGCAGCGCATCAGCCGAGGTGAGGTTTTATGCGTGATTCACTTAAAATAAAGTCACCCTATTTACATTTTAGCAGTGACCTCCCTTTGAAAGAAGAAAACATGGAAGCCTGTTTATTTTTTTTTTACCAAGCCACTGGTAAACCAAAATTCAAAAGAATATGTTCAATTTCATTTTGTGTAGTAATATGAAAAGACTGCCTCAAAACCATATTTAAAAGCCATATCCCAATTTTTCTAAAACTTATTTCCTCTTTTATTGACAGTAATATAGATACATCAAGTATTCAGACGATTGACAGAACATGTACAGAGTGGGAGTTAGCTGGAGGAATTTGTATTTTCAGCATGTTGAAGCTGATTTCATGGAGTTACTGTGGTGACGAAAATACTTTTTTTCTTTAATTCATTTACGGGATGTGGGCATTCCAGCTAGAGCAGCATTTATTGCCCATCCCAGTTGCCCTTGCTGATGAACTGCCTTCTTGAACCTCTGCAGTCCTTGAGGTGTAGGTACACTGACTGTGTTAGGGAGGAAGTTCCAGGATGTTGCCCCAGCGTCAGTAATGGAACGGCGATATATTTCCAAGTCAGGGTGGTGAGTGACTTGGAGGGGAACCTCCAGGTGGTGGGGTTCCCAGGTATCTGCTGCTCTTGTCCTTTGAGATGGTAGTGGCCATGGGTTTTGAAGGTGCTGTCTAAGGAACCTTAGTGAGTTACTACAGTGCACCTTGTAGATGGTACACACGGCTGCCACTGTTCGTCAGTGGTGGAGGGTTTGAATGTTTGTGGAAGGGGGAGCAATCAAGCGGCTGCTTTGTCCTGGATGATGTCAAGCGAGTGTTGTTGGAGCTGCACTCATCCCGGGAAGTACTCCTGACTTGTGCCTTGTAGATGGTGGACAGGCTTTTGGGGTCAGGAGGTGATTTGCACGTTGTAGGATTCCTAGCCTTTGACCTCTCCTGGTAGCCACAGTATTAATATGGCTAGTTCTGTTTCTGATCAACGGTAACCCCCCAGGATGTTGATTGTGGGGGTTCAGCGATGATGGTGCCATTGAATGTCATGGGGCTGTGGTTAGGTCCTCTCTTGTTGGAGATTATCATTTCCTGGCACTTGTCTGGCGTAAATGTAACTGGCCACTTGTGAGCCCAAGCCTTGATATTGTCTAGGTCTTGCTGCGTTTGGACATGGACTGCTTAATTATCTGAGGAGCCACAAATGGTGCTTAACATCGTGCAGTCATCCACAAACATCGCCACATCTGACCTTACGATGGAAGGGAAGTCATTGATGAAGCAGCTGAAGGTGATTGGGCCTAGAACACCACCCTGAGGAATTCCTGCAGTGATGTCCTGGAGCTGACTCTAACCAGCGGAGAGTTTCCCCCTGATTCCCATTGACTCCAGTTTAGCTGGGACTCCTTGATGCCATGCGCTGTCAAATACTGCCTTGGTGTAAGGACAGTCACACTCCCCTCACTTCTGACATTCGGCTCTTGTCCATATTTAAACCTTAAATGTAATAAGGAAGTGAGTGACCCTGGCGGAGCCCAAGTGTCCATGGGCGGGTTATTGCTGACTAAATGCTGCTTGCTGACTCCTAAAATCATTTGCTGATGATGGAGAGCAGACTGGGGTGGTATTTCGCTGGGTTGGATCTGTCCTAGTGGATAGGACACCTGGGCAATTTTCCACATTGCTGGGTAGATACCAGTATTGTAGCTAATCAAGTGACTTCCCTAACAAATGATCGAGAATGACCAAATATCTCAGCAAAAAGGCTTTTTCCTGAAACAAACATTTCTATAGGTATATTAATCAGTTTACTGTGTGAATTTATTCTTTAATTCTCCCTGCAGCAGCAGTTTATTTTTCTGCACTTTCCTTTCAGACAGCTTGCATCAGCCCAATTGTTTTTTCCATTTTTCCTTGTTTTTTAAAATCATGCCAATCTGTAACATCTTCTAGTATCGAGGAAGGGGCCAGTGACTGGAAACACTGCCGCTTTTGCACAGATTTTGTGTGACCGGAATGTTTCCATCTTTCTCTGTTTTTATTGGAAGGGCGGATGTGTTTACATGTACAGTAAGTGCTACAGCTTGTTTAGGAAAGCTGAGTGAATGGATGAGCAGTGCTACAACCAAAGGGTAGTGAAGCAGACACCTTGCGTCAGCTTTTCTGTTTGTGTGTTCTCCACACCACCCGGAAACTTTTGATTGCTCAGTTTCCTGTTGAGTGGTCTGGACAAAGGCCTCAGAGAAACTAATGCCTCCGTACTCTGTGTTGGCGGTGGGAGAATAGGTGCTACTGCAATTTATCCACTTTGCTCTCAATTTGTCTCGGGGTGCACGGTGGTTATCACTGCTACCTCACAACCTCGGGGACCCAAGTTCAATTCCGGCCTTTGGTGACTGTGTGGAGTTTGCAGGTGGGTGCTCTGATTTCCTCCCAGTCCAAAGATGTGCAGCTTGGATGGATTGGCCATGCTAAATTGCCCCTTGGTGTCCAAAGATGTTGAGGTTTGGGGTGGGGGATGGGGCTTCGATAGGGTACTCTTTCAGACAGTCGGTGTAGGCTCAAGGAGGTCAGTGGCCTCCTGTACTGTAGGGATTCCATGATGGGGAGACGGAAGTCCACAATGAGGTGCTGCATTGGTGATCTTAAAAGAATGGCTACAATTGGCTGTCAGATATTTTCATAACAAAATCAAGAGGAAGGTAAAAGTAATTACATGCTTAGATCATAGAACTTTACAGTGCAGAAGGAGGCCATTCGGCCCATCGAGTCTGCACCGGCTCTTGGAAAGGGCACCCTACCCAAGGTCAACACCTCCACCCTGACCCCATAACCCAGTAACCCCACCCAACACTAAGGGCAATTTATCATGGCCAATCCACCTGGCCTGCACATCTTTGGACTGTGGGAGGAAACCGGAGCACCCAGAGGAAACCCATGCACACACTGGGAGGATGTGCAGACTCCGCACAGACATTGACCCAAGCCGGAATCGAACCTGGGACCCTGGAGCTGTGAAGCCATTGTGCTGTCCACAATGCTACCATGCTGCTTCTTCTTGTGCTACAAAATCTCACTGGTACAGAGCGCTTATAACAATGTCGAGGGCTGTGAATAAATCCCAATGACTTGCTTTCAAACTCTAACATTGATTCCAATCTGAGGTTTCTAGGATACACAGTAATTGGTAGACCTATTTCAGGCTGGGAAGACTTCCAAGAATTGTCAGCCCTAATCTTTCCTTGGGTTACTAACAGCATAAGAGCAGAATCTGTCCCACTTGGGTGTTTCGTTGTCTTTTGTACTTCCATGTGAAGAAATCCTAAAAAGGGCAGACCAATGTGGCACCCTTTTAAGTGTCAGGGTGGGTTTATGGTGGGTTTTCTAAGCTGTTGTAGTCTTATACAGAAAGGTAAATTCTCATTAATGCAAATGGAACAGACCTAATCCTGCTTTGAAAGTTGAATGATTTTTGCATTTGATCTGGAATGATTTCCTGAATCCAACACTGACCGGGCTTCCACAGGGTGACTTGTCCATTCTTGGGAAGCATGCTTCTTTCTGACAAATTTTCCCAGGGTCGGATATTTAGCTTTGTCGATTTGACCCAAACATGAGACTGTCTGGAAGTAGCCAAGGACCACTGCAGTGGATGTTGAAACCCAACAGTGTAACAAATAGCGTTGAGACTCTGCACCAAAATGCTACAGCAAATGCAATGAATCCCCTGTGATCGATCAAAAAGCTGTTGCAGGGGGATTTAAGAATGAATTGGGTCAAAGAAAGGATTCGCACAGTAAACCGATTAAATGCATATGGAAATGTTTATTTCAGGCAAGACTTTTTTGCTGAGATATTTGGTCATTGGGTCTGGTTTAGCTCACTCAACTAAATCGCTGGCTTTTAAAGCAGGCCAGCAGCACGGTTCGATTCCCGTACCAGCCTCCCCGGACAGGCGCCGGAATGTGGCGACTAGGGGCTTTTCACAGTAACTTCTTTGAAGCCTACTCGTGACAATAAGTGATTTTCATTTTCATTTCTCAATCACTTGATAAGGAAGTCACTTGATAAGCTACAACACTGGCATCTACCCAGAAATGTGGAAAATTGCCCAAATGTGTCCTGTACACCAGAAACGGGACAAATTCACCCCAGCCAATTATCGCTCCATCATCAGCAAAGTGATGGAGGCAGTAAGCGGCAGTTGCTCAGCAATAACCTTCAATTTTCAAACCGCGCTACCAATAGTAGCACTGGACACCACGAGTTTTAAAGATTTCTTTGTGGAATGTGTGCTTTGCTGGCTAGGCCAGCATTGCCCATCCCTAGTTGCCCTTCAGAAGGTGGTGGTGAATTACCTTCTTGAACCACTACAGTCGCTGAGGTTTATATACCCTATTAGGGAGGGAATTTCATGTTTTTGACCCAGTGGCTGTGGGGGAACAGTGTTGTATTTCCATCCAGGACAGACTGACATTGTTTCTGTCGGTGGGAACTGGGTTATGAAGGACTTTTATTTCACCAAAGAATCAATGTGCCAAGTGACTGCTACGAAACTGAATAAAATGCTTTATATATAATGTGCATCTACCCATAACGCTTTGAATTGCTGCCAGTAATGGAGCAGTGAATATAATGAACATGAAATGTTCTTAATCTCAGTAGATAGCAATGTTTTGCTTTGACCTCTGTAGCTAACAATGAGTTATATTAATTGTCCATCCTCCTACCCTTGAGGTTCATGAGTCCTTCCTACTTTAACTGGGACTGTCCTTGTGCTCAGCTGGTATTAGAATGGGGAATTTGGATTTGTTGATTCTTTCCTTGGTGGTAGAGATTGCAGGGGTGAGGAAGATGCTGTTGGAGTTAGTGGTGAACTGTTATAATGGATCCTGCCTGTTGTAAATTACTGCAAGTACAGTAAATTACTGTCGGCACAGCTTACTGTGTGATGGAGAAGATGGATATTTAGTCCAATGGCATGGTTGCTGGTTGACCTGGGCAATTATCTTTTCCATCCAGGAAAGTAGTGGGTGTACTCATTCCTGATCGGTGCCTTGTAAATGGTGGGCAGATGGTGAGTCATTCATTGTACAATACCAACTACCTCGCCTCCTACTCCTAGCACGGTGGTAGTACAGTTGCTTTACAGCTCCAGGGTCCCAGGTTTGATGCCTGGATTGGGTCACTGTCTGTGTGGAGTCTGCATGGTCTCCCCGTGTGTGCGTGGGTTTCCTCCCACAGTCCAAAGATGTGGAGGTTAGGTGGATTGGCCATGCTAAATTGCCCTTGGTGTCCAAAAAGGTTAGATGGGGTTACAGGGATAGGGTGGAAGTGTGGGCTTAGATAGGGTGATCTTTCCATGGGCCTGTGCAGACCCGATGGGCCGCATGGCCTCCTTCTGCACTGTAATGTAAATTCTATGATCTATGAACAATGCTGGTCCAGTAAAATCTCTGGGCAGCTTTAGTCCCTTGGGTGTTTTGTTGCAGTGGTGTTATGGATGTTTAGGGAAAATGGCTGGGTTAGATCAAATTTGAGATGATCAGTACCTGGCAGTTGTGACTGGCAACATCAATGCCACACATGCGCTCCTGTCTAATTTTCAACGGGTACTATTGTAAGAAAGCATGAATTTATTGGAGAGTCCTTAATCGAACTGAACTCTATGGAATTGTCAATTAGCCTTATCATGAGGGCAAGGATCTTGAAGTAGCTGACCAAGTGATGTCCTGGTTTTGTGACCTCTGAACCATAGGTGTGTTTCTTTGTATCCGATATGATTCCAGTCATAGGATTTTTCTCTTCAACCCCTTTTTGCTGGAGATTCTTGATCAAATGTTGTCTTAATATTGAGGGCAACTACTCACCTCCCAACTTATCCTCTGACACTTAATCTGGATTAAGGCTGTGATGTGGAGAAATGCTTGCTACCAAAATGTAGCATAATTGTGTTGGTGTTTGATAACATTAATGACCTCTTTACTGATTGAAGAGGCTGGAAATTGGCTCAAACTCTGCATTTGTGCAGCACAGGTATATATCTTAGTTTGATCTGTATTTAAGCTTGCAATGGCTGCTAGTAAAGTAGAGGTTCAGCAGAGGAATGTGGTAGACACCAGTTCATTCAAATCCCCTGCCCTGAATGAGGCATCCAAGAGAGAGATGTCTTTGTATTGTTATGAAGGATTGTAGAAACGTGTATCTTTATTAGTCTAGAACTGGGAAGGAATCCAGTCAAGGCTTTCACATTCTGGAGGATGAGTTGGATTGTTCCAATGGTTATTAATAATGAGGAGAAGAATAAAAGGAGGACACCAAGATATGGAATGTTTAAAATGGCTTTTGAGGCAGGGACTATGCTTTAAAGGGTAATTTGGTATGCAAGTGAAAAGGCAAACTATAAAAGGCTACAGATAAAGCGAAGGAACGTGGCACAGTGGGCCAAATGGTCACCTCTGATGCTATGATTCAGTAGTGATATTGTCTAAAGGATTTGAGAGTTGCAAATTGAGGCTGGATTTGGTCTGAAATCAATCCCTCTCGTGCTTTAACTCGGCACATTACTGGCAGAGATCCAAAATACACTAATACCTAACCAACTGGAGGAATAGTTTTGATGTGACTGATAATCAGATTTGAATGTTGGCACCCACAGCTAATGCTGTTTTCCAAGAAACATGTTTTCTTCCTCATGCCAAACCTTTCCTTTCAATAACTCTGACCTCTCAACTCTATTAATTCCAGGATTTGGATACTAAACAAGGTTGAGATGGAGTTTCAATGAGTCGAATGGTCTTTTATCAATTGTTGCCTTTTTTAGCATATTTCTCCTATTGCTGTTTAATGACCAGTGCATTCCTTGCCCCAAAGCAGATATATCCCATGTGTTATTGTTGGTATCACCTCTCTTTTTAACCCGTCTGCATTATCTGATGATATCAAAAGCTGCTGAAACCTGTTCTTTCAGGAAGTAATATTCTAACCATGTCCCTGGCTTCAAATAGTTGGCATTTTAGAATTTGTGCCAAGGAAAGAGCAACTTGCACATGTAAAACTCCTTTTCATGACCTCAGCAGGTTTCAAAGCATTTTGCAGCCAATTAATGCAACCAATTAGCTACTATTGAAGTGTAGCCTTTTTATAATTCGGGAAAGACAGCAGCCAATTTGTGCACAGCAGGATCTCCCAAACTACATAATCAGATTATCTTTAAACAATGTTAGTTGGTTAAATATTGGTCATGCCCCAACGGAATTTGTTTCATAAAAAGCACATGAAGCTAGTGAGCATTTCCTTGCTTGTTCTGCTGTTTATAGAATGGCTTGTCTTTAAATTAAGATCAGAGCATAATTCAATTAATTGATTATTGTAACTGAGTTCTGGAACTTTTTTATGCACTGATTTTTTTGTTTTCCTCCCATGGTAATGGATAATATGATGATGGTTGTGGAGGTTTTTTCCAATAGAGTCCTGCGTATTGGAAATATGAAAGGGACAGAAGTCAATATGTTGTGCAAAAGTCATTCCACATGTCCTGCTGTAGCATGGGGTGGTTTAATTCCAGAACCTGTATATACTGGTAATTAAAAGCTGGAGCTTTCTTTCTGCTCTATATCTGACTCAGTCACTCACTGCCTAAACTTGTTGAGCCAGTGGAATTCCCTGACCACTAGTTTACCCAAAAGGATATGCTATTATTTTGTAATCTGAAAAGTCAATATTGCTTTCCTGAGGATTTAAAATCTTCAACAGCATGCCTCTTTATTTTTCCAGCCATTCCAAAAGAAATGGGGGTTGACTATCTTTTCCAAACTCTCTTCCCTCAGGAAGAATCTTAAGGTACCTCCACCATGTTGGGTTGGATTGGATTTGTTTATTATCACGTGTACCAAGGTACAGCGAAAATGTATTTTTCACTGTTAGCAGGTATCTGAAACATCAAGCACTGAAATGTAGCTAATACTGAGAGAAACTGCAATTTGTAAGAGTACACACACTACTTCTGCGTATTGGAAATATGCAAGGGGTAGGAGATATAGGGATGTAATGGGCTTGATCCCATGCTCAAATTCACCTTTGAAATAGAGCAGTCTAACGTATCTCCAATTTAAGCAGCTGGTGAAGGCTCTTTATGCAATGCTAACGCAAGTAATTTTTTTCACTAACAAGATGCTGCTGTCAAACCAAAAAGATCTTGCAACAAATTAGTTATATGGTGTATAAATTTCCATGCTGATACAATACCAGGTATGTAGCTCATCCAAACAACTGGCAGATGATATCAAACAGCATGTTTCTGGCTGTTCGTTACAGGCACAAGTACTGATTGTACTCCAGTATGACCATGTTTGGAAAAACCCAAAACTTGATGTCTAACATTAGATGAGATTCTGCAATTGGCCAACCCTTGAACAGTTAAGCTCTTCCTATAGCTCATGTACACTTGCTAGAAGCCGCATATATTTATATGAAATGACCGGTCCTCTGCGGACAAAAGTAATATGTCCTGACGTTGCCCTTTCTTTTGAATAAATAAAAGCATGGGGGGTGGTCAATAACATTGGTCAAGTCGTTGCCATGGCAAATCAGCCAGTTGGCACCCCTGCAGTATTAACAAATCTTTTCCCAAAAGGCGGAAAAAGATTCTACCAAAGTAATTTGGTAGAACCGTGTTACTTTGGCCATCCATAAGTAGCTACAAGGTAGTTGGATACAAGCCGGCATGCTTTCCAAAGTCTCGAAACAATGCCTCCATTCTTGCAACTGATGATTAAGAGACCTTGGGCAGCACGGTCGCACAAGTGGGTAGCACTTGTCTAGTCTGCACTCCCTCTTTAGGACTAGACAAGAACGCTTCACAGCGCCAGGGTCCCAGGTTCGATTCCCAGCTGGGTCACTCTGTGCGGAGTCTGCACGTTCTCCCAGTGGTCTGTGTGGGTTTGCTCCGGTTTCCTCCCACGGTCCAAAGACGTGCAGGTTAGGTGGATTGGTCATGAGAAATTGCCCCTTGGTGTCCAAAAAGGTTAGGAGGGGTTATTGGGTTATGGGAATAGGGTGGAAGTGAGGGCTTAAGTGGGTCGGTGCAGAATCGATGGGCCGAATGACCTTCTGTACTGTACGTTCTTGGCATTTTTCTGATCTTTGTCAGCCTTCCTGAAAAAATAAGAATTTATCCAAAAGCTCTATCGCACATACTCGAGCAGGCCTGAAAAATTCCAGTATTGACCAAGTTTTAAAGCCCTTGGGGGAGCATCCTTTAGTCATGAAAGACACATAACAAACAAGGCTGCCTCTTTTAAACTGTGAAATATACCTTTTGGCTTTGAAGCAAAATATTAGACGGTCATCCAGTCCTATCTGGAGAGATGGGCATTATATATTTCATGATATTGAAGAGGGAACAAAATGTAATATCTCTTAAATTTGCAGATGAGACAATGCTGGGTGGGAGGGTGAGCTGTGAGGAGAACGCCGAGGCAGCAGGGTAGCATGGTGGTTAGCATAAATGCTTCACAGCTCCAGGGTCCCAGGTTCGATTCCCGGCTGGGTCACTGTCTGTGTGGAGTCTGCACGTCCTCCCCCTGTGTGCGTGGGTTTCCTCCGGGTGCTCCGGTTTCCTCCCACAGTCCAAAGATGTGCGGGTTAGGTGGATTGGCCATGCTAAATTGCCGGTAGTGTCCTAATAAAAGTAAGGTTCAGGGGGGGTTGTTGGGTTACGGGTATAGGGTGGATATGTGGGTTTGAGTAGGGTGATCATGGCTCGGCACAACATTGAGGGCCGAAGGGCCTGTTCTGTGCTGTACTGTTCTATGTTCTATGTCTATGTTTACATCCTTCAGTGTGATTTGGACAAGGGGCAAATGAATGGCAGACGCAATATAATTTGGATAAAAGTGGTAGCAAAAACAGGAAGGCCGATTATCTGAATGGCCATTAATTTAAGAGGGGAATGTGCAACAAGACCTGGGTGTCCTTGCACACCAGTTGCTGAAGGTAACTTTGAAGGCGGTAAAGAAGGCAAATTGTATGCTGGCCTTCATTGCGGGAGGATTCGAGTACAGGATTGGGGATGTCTTGCTACAATTATACAGGGCCTTGGTAAGGCCACACTTCGAATAATAGATGCAGCTTTGGTCTCATTTGAGGAAGGATGCTCTTGCTAAAGAGGGAGTGCAGAGAAGGTTTACCAGACTGATTCCTGAGATGGCAAGACTGATGTGGTATAAGATTAGATTGTTTTGGCTAAGATTGTATTTGTGGAGTTCAGAAGAATGAGGAGGGGTCTTGTAGAACCTATAAAATTCTAACAGGACTAGACAAGAAGGATGTTCCTGATGGTGGGGTATTCAACAGTTGAGGCCAAATCACTATTTTCAAGAAGCAGTTAGATATATATCTTTGGGCAAAAGGGATCAAAGAACATCAGGGTGGAGGAGGTGGCGGGAGAAGGCAGGATCAGGCTATTGGGTTGGATGATCAGCCATGATCATCATGAAATAGCAGAGCAGATTCAAAAGGCCAAATGGACTCTGGGTCATCAGTCAGAGCTGTTGGATTTCCTTTCCTGCAACCTTTGCCACAGAACCTTTTGCACAATACTCTGTTGGAAGTATGAGTTTATGGTGAGAGCGATGTCATATCTGAGACCTCTGAACAGCAGAACCAACATGCATCTCATAGTTTTAAACGTTTAAAAAACTTAAGAATGGCAGGAAGGAAATAAGGTGAATTAGTCAAATTGGGTACTGAAGGAAATGAGAAAGTAAATTGTCAGCGATTTTTAAAACTATGTACTCTGGGAATGAGATTGAATCGTTTAAATTGTTCCCCTTCTGGGCCAGAGGGGAGAGGTTGGCAATGCATTCTTAATTATCATGGTGAGCTTTTAAATTCCTGCAGTTGCTTTAATTGGTAAATATTGTGCAATTAGGATCTGGAATGTCTTGTCTGAAAGGGTGGTGGAGGTAGATTAGGATCTGGAATGACCTGTCTGAAAGGGTGGTGGAGGTAGATTCGGTTGTTGCTTTCAAAGGGGAATTAGATAAGCTCATGGAAAGAGTAAAATTGCAGTGGACTGAGAATTGAATGGGCTCTGTGGGCCAAATGACCTGCCTCACTATGATTCTGTAATGGGTTATCGCTTGTGCAGAGCAGCATAAATCAACCAGCAAGTCCTGGAAATTCACAACTCCGCACATCGTTTAAAACCTCAACCTTTCCTAGTTGATTTCAGTTGTTTTTCTCGCAAGATTAGCACAATATTCTTTGTTTTCACTGTTCTCGTTGCATCTCTAACTGCTTTTACCTTGGCTGAATCAATTTCAGCCCACCTTTCCAAAAGAGCATCTAGTTGAACAAAACCTCTGTCAACCACAGTAAATTGTGTTGGAAACATACCAACCTTCACCAATAACCTACAAATTCGGTCCAACAACCTCACTTGTGCACATACTCGGTCCTATTGTTTTCTTCTTCCCCCCCCCCCCCCCCCAAGTATTGTTTCTAAAATATTAGTCAATATTAAACTATCTAACCTGTAGTTGAACAAGTGTCACACTTGCCATTCTCCAATCCTCTACTACCTGCACCATATCTAGGGAAGATTGGGAGATTACAGCAAGCCTTGTTGCTATCTCCACCCTCACTTTACTTCCTGTAAAAACCCTGGATGGAAACCATATGAACCAGGTGATTTTGCCATTGTTCCAGTACCACCACCTTCACTTTTTACCCTATCCATTGTCTCTGCTACATTTGCTTTTACTGATAAATGCCCTCCTTTAGTATTCTCTTGTGCTGATTATTTGTTGAAATGACAAACTACTTGCCTGCCATCTTCTGTGGACAACAGTACCACTTATTACCAACAGTTTGCGATTGACCTGTTGAATGTTTCACCCATGGATAGAAGTTGAACTGACCTACCACCATCCTAAATCTTTTTGACTGTGAAATTGTGTGATTGATGTTTGCAGCCTCCTAACAAAATCAAACATCAGAGAAAGGTAGAAGCTCTGTTTTTACAGTGAACAATCTAACACAAAAAATGTACCTTGCGGCAAAGCAATAAAAGCCACAAGAACTAATCTGCAGGTATTTTTGCATTTTGCTTCACACTAGAGACATTTTTTTTCTTCCTTGGATGAGAATGCATCATGAGCAGTCACATTCTCGTGCCTCATTTCAATAATGAGAGTTTTGTGCAAAATGGGTCGGCTGCAAAGACATCTGTTTGGATGCTTTGCAGAAAAACATCCATTGCCAACTACCAGGAGGTTTTCGGACTGATTCCAAACAGAAGTAATCATGAGATGTCCTTGACCCAAGCATAATTTAACTGCAAAGTTTTTGCCTATAAGCAGCCTTGAAGTGCATTGGGTAAAATGGATAATTTACTTGCCTGGATACCCCCACAATCAAAATAGACAGGAATTAGTAAGATTACTTGTGAATGGTAATTCAGTTTTTAAATTAACTTTGTTCAGTAGAGCCATAAAAAATTCAGCACTGCTCAAGTTTCTGAAACACCATGTTCGCGATAGCCTAGATTTTTAACTTGACTCAGCTTCATGGCATGTAGATGGCTAACCACTTTGAAGGCAATTGGAGATGGGCAACAAATATTGGTCCGGCTAATGACGCCTACATCTGGTGAAATGTGTTTTTTTTTTTAAAGTGACAGTGGAGTGTACCCTTTTTTCTGCTGTGTAGCTTTCTTTCTTTCTACGGCCATGCTATTCACTTCAATTAGGGTTCCACATTCTTGCCACTCCTGGATACTGTCCCATCACCAGAAATAACATTACTCCAAATAATTTTCTCAATGTATTGTCTAGCACCCTTACAAACCTACATAAACCCTAGTTCATTCTAATTCCACCAGTCCCTCATCCTATATCATATGAAGTCCCACTTGCCTATTTTTCCTGATCTCCATCGTTTTTGCCAAAATTCATATTGGGGAAGACGAAAATCTGTTGCACATTTTGCAACTCTTTCTTCAGTTGGTTGGGAACGTGTAGATCTTTCTTCACTGCAGTCCCATCAATTTGTTCTGTTTTGAGTCCGAGTGCTACCTCTGGCACCAATATTTTGATGCCATAATTGAAGGGCAGCACAGTAGCATAGTGGTTAGCACAATTGCTTTCACAGCTCCAGGGTCCCAGGTTTGATTCCCAACTTGGGTCACTGTGCGGAGTCTGCATGTTCTCCCCGTGTGCCTGGGTTTCCTCCAGATGCTCCGGTTTCCTCCCACAGTCCAAAGATGTGCAGGTTAGGTGGATTGGCTATGATAAATTGCCCTTGGTATCCAAAATTGCCCTTGGTGTTGGGTGGGGTTACTGGGTTATGGGGATAGGGTGGGGGTGTAGGCTTGGGTAGGGTGCTCTTTCCAAGAGCCGGTGCAGACTTGATGGGCCGAATGGCCTCCTTCTGCACTGTATATTCTATGATTAACAAAGCATTTGGAACCACCCCATATGATAGGATGCAGAGCTGGGCCGAGAAATGGCAGATGGAGTTTAACCCTGATAAGTGCGAGGTGGTTCTTTTGGTAGAAAAAATTTGAATGTGGATTACCGGGTCAACGGCAGGGTTCTGAGGAATGTGGAGGAACCGAGAGATCTTGGGGTTCATGTCCACAGATCTCTGAAGGTTGCCACTCAAGTGGATAGAGCCATGAAGAAGGCTTGTAGTGTGTTGGTGTTTATTAACAGGGGGCTGGAGTTTAAGAGCCGTGGGGTTATGCTGCAACTGTACATGACACTGGTGAGACCACATTTGGAGTATTGTGTGCAGTTCTGGTCACCTCATTATGGGAAGGATGTGGCAGCATTGGAAATGGTGCAAAGAAGATTTACCAGTATGCTGCCTGGTTTGCAGGATAGGTCTTGGGAGGAAAGGTTAAGGGAGCTAGGGCTTTTCTCTCTGGAGCAGAGGAGGATGAGAGGTGACTTAATAGAGGTTTATAAGATGATGAGGGGACTAGATAGAGTGGACGTTCAGAGACTATTTCCTCGGGTGGATGTAGCTGTTCCAAGGGGGCATAACTATAAGATTCAGGTTGGGAGATATAGGAGGGATATCCGAGGTAGGTTCTTTATTCGGTGGTTAGGGTGTGGAATGGACTGCCTGCTGTGATAGTGGAGTCGGACACTTTAGGAACTTTCAAGCGGTTATTGGATACGGACATGGAGCACACCAGAATGACGGAGTGGGATAGCTTGATCTTAGTTTCGGACAATGCTCAGCACAACATCGAGGGCTGAAGGGCCTGTTCTGTGCTGTACTGTTCTATGTTCTAAATGTGAGTTAACTTTCAGCTGAAATTATAGCATTTGATGACATGACTTTTGTTCTCAGTGTATTTATTTGGACATAATCTTGAACCATGTATGATGTAAATTTGGGAGGGTCATAATCCAGCAAGAAATCTACAGTAAACCCCACCCATGTAAAGTTGTCATTTGCATTCCTGAAAATCACCACTTTAAGTGGATCATGGGTTCCCAAGGAATCTGCCAAAGTTTGGGTTTTGGGGCAAGAAATGCCCAAAAGAACCCATGTGCAATGAAATACCATACACTTGCAGCACGGAGCATTCCACCCTGTTGGGTGAATGTCCAAAGATCCCATGACACTATATTTGAAGGGGGCGTTCTGGTGTTTAGGCTATTTATTTATCAACAATATCAAAATCAGACAGTCTGGTCACAAATTTCACTTGAATTTGAGATCTTGTCAGGGCAGCATGCTAGCATAGTGGTTAGCACAATTGCTTCACAGCTCCAGGGTCCCAGGTTCGATTCCGGCTTGGGTCACTGTCTGTGTCGAGTCTGCACATCCTCCCTGTGCGTGCGTGGGTTTCCTCCGGGTGCTCTGGTTTCCTCCCACAGTCCAAAGATGTGCAGGTTAGGTGGATTGGCCATGATAAATTGCCTTTAGTGTCCAAAATTGCCCTTGGTGTTGGGTGGAGTTACTGGGTTATGGGGATAAGGTGGAGGTGTTGACCTTGGGTAGGGTGCTCTTTCCAAGAGCTGGTGCAGACTTGATGGGCCGAATGGCCTCCTTCTGCACTGTAAATTCTATGATATCTATGATGTATTAGCTGCTAGGTTCCCTAAACTGACTACATTTCCAAAAATGCATCATTGGCTTAAAGTGCTTTGTAATAACCCAAGTTCATTCCATCTTCTAATGGACTAACCCTACTGTTTGATATTATGCACCCTGTATAGCCTGCCAACTGTTGTGGTCTAGTTTTACCCACACAGCATAAATGGTTGCTTAGAATTTGTGCCAGAATGTTGTACGAGTCTTCAAGGTGATAAAGATGGATTGTATTGGTGGCTTTAGGCAAGATTAGGAAGAAAGACACGGTGGAGGTGGACGTGAAAGAAAGATTCGGAGGTTCCTGCAAGTCCTCTTTCTCTTCTCCATTCCACCCCACCCCCCATGCCAGCCCCTGAAATTAATGGATTTGAGCACCAGTTGCAGCTATTCAGTCTGACATTAAAATCTACATTACTCTGTGCCCAAGCTGTTTTGTAGCCACAGCTTTCAGTTGAGCATTTAGTTCTTTCTACAGTCAACTTATTTACTCTAATCTTTGCCAAACATGATCTTCAAAGCATCAGTTGTTCTGAACTGCAGCTATTAAAGTGAGATGTGCATTTTCACACCAACTCTTTAAAGCAGAATTTGTTTGCACAGCCACGTTAGTAGAATGGGCTCAAAATGATTGGAAGAAATCTGTGCTAATATCTCGCTCATGGTTAGCACTATTTCTTCACAGCGCCAGGGACCCTGGTTTGTTTCCCGGCTTGGGTCACTGTGGAGTCTGCAAGTTCTCCCAGTGTCTGCATGGGTTTCCTCCGGATTTCCTCCTATAAGTCATGAAAGACGTGCTTGTTAGAATTGGACATTCTAAATTCTCCCTCCACCCGAATGAGGGGCATGTGGCGACGAGGGGCTTTTCACCAGAACTTCATTGCAGTGCTAATGTAAACCTACTTGAGACTAATAAAGATTATTATTGTACACCTCTACTGGTGGAGAGTATGCTCTTTTTGTGGATTATGGTTAATTACTTATAATGGATCCTGCAGGTGCCAAAATTTTGAAACCAAAACCAAACGAGAGACACCAAGGTGGGGCAACCTCTACTGACAGAACATACCTCATTGGATGAGTTGCTTTTCTGTTGCTCGATTTATAGGCAAACACCTGGTAGAAATACCTGCTATTTCTACACTCTTCTCCCCATGGACATGACCAGCCTAATGAACATCTGCAGTGTTTCTATTTATCTTTTCATGCGTTTCTCACTTTCAGCTGCTCTAGGGCCAGCCTCAAATTGGAAGAAGCACAGATGGGGCAGCAGGGTAGCATGGTGGTTAGCATAAATGCTTCACAGCTCCAGGGTCCCAGGTTCGATTCCCGGCTGGGTCACTGTCTGTGTGGAGTCTGCACGTCCTCCCCCTGTGTGCGTGGGTTTCCTCCGGGTGCTCCGGTTTCCTCCCACAGTCCAAAGATGTGCGGGTTAGGTGGATTGGCCATGCTAAATTGCCCGTAGTGTCCTAATAAATGTAAGGTTAATGGGGGGGGTTGTTGGGTTACGGGTATAGGGTGGATATGTGGGTTTGAGTAGGGTGATCATGGCTCGGCACAACATTGAGGGCCGAAGGGCCGGTTCTGTACTGTTCTATGTGAGCAACGTAAAGTTGTTTTTCCAGTGTGCCATTCCCATTGTTGTATCTTCAATTCCAGCCCTCTCTGTATTTCTGGAAGGCCATTGAGTAGCAAGTTTTCAGTCCTTCTGGACATGTGACCAATGGGGCATGTTTTTTTGTGGTTTTAATGAGGAATTTGATGGGCACGTCAGTTTGGCAAAACAACTGACTGGTGTTGTCCTGCTAGCCCCTGCGGTCACTCTCAAATAGAACGTATTTACAGGCAGACTCCAAAAAGATGGAAATAACCATGTAACTGAGATGAGCGAAGTAGTGAACTGCAGTGAACTATTTTGAATTGTTCTCACACACTTCAGGGATTTTGTTCAGCCTTGAGGAGTCTGAGTTTGGCACTTCAGTGTGAGATCAGTCATTTGGCAGTTGTTGTTACTGCAGGGACTTGGAAGTGGAAATCTGATCCGGAAATATTGAAGATTTATGCTCATTTTGAAAGTTACACCATCAAAAATTTGTCTTTTTCCTGTAACAATCGCAGTTCTGGAATATGTGCATATGTTGATATCCTATACGATGAGAGATGATCTTTTCCATCTTGATAACTTGTTTCACAGTTGTCTTTGTCTGCCTCTCGTAGCTTTGAAAAGGAAAGTGAATAAATACTTGCAAATCAAAATTTTAACCATTTTGGGCAGGAGCAGGGGAATGAGGCAGATTGAATCATGGAATCCCTAGAGTGCAGAAGGGGGCCATTTGACCCATCGCATCTGCACCAACTCTCAGAGCATTCTACCTATGCCCACTCTCCTGCCCTATGGTAGGAAGCTGGAGTACCTGAAGGAAATCCACGCAGACACTGGGAGAATGTGCGCACACAATGGTAATTCAGTCGAATTGAACCTGGTGCTGAGGCAGCACTGTGCCACCCAAGATTGGATAACTCTTTGAAGGTAAGAATGAGGGGAGGAGCAATTGCGTGTTTTGACGTTCTAGCACCAATCATAAGGTTCATTTTCCCCTGCGCCCTACCACCCTCATGTCTATCAAATTCTACCAGAAGCTGTGGCAGATAAAGAAACTGCTCAAAGATCAACGTTGAGCAGCTTCAAGAGCACGCATGCTTCCAACAATGTCTTCACCAAAATCTCCAAGGCATTCAGTCTAATAGTGAAGGAAAACTGGAAAGAGCTGAAGACCACCATTATCTCAGGTTTTGAAGTAACCATTGGTTATGAGACCAGGAAGCACCCAAGACGAGTTCAACAAGAATGACTACCTCATTGGCAAGGCAAAGAGGAGAGCTCATCAACCAGCCTTGGGCAGAGGTATAAAGAAGAACTAGGGAAATCAAGAACCAATGTTGGACTGAGAAAGCGAAGATGCTGCAACTCTGGGGGCTGGTTTAGCACAGGGCTAAATCGCTGGCTTTTGAAGCAGACCAAGGCAGGCCAGCATGGTTCGATTCCCATACCAGCCTCCCCGAACAGGTGCTGGAATGTGGCGACTAGGGGCTTTTCACAGGAACTTCATTTGAAGCCTACTTGTGACCAGCGATTTTCATTTCATTTCTCGCCGATGAACATGGCCTGAAGGCTTATCTCAAGAAATGCAACATTGATGTCAATGCTTGGAAGACCCTTACTCAGAAGAGATCCACCTGGATATAAGGGACACAAATCTTCCAAGCACCCAATGGCAAGAGGTGGTTCGGAAAAGGAGTCTGCGTAAGGCGTACCAGCAATCTCTAGCCAGAACCCAACCCTACCTCCCTCCCATAATAATAATTGTCTTTATTTGTGTCACAAGTAGGTTTTGGTAAACACTGCAATGAAGTTACTGTGAAAATCCCCTAGTTGCCACATTCCGGCACCTGTTTGGGTACACTGGAGAGCCTCAATTATTTCACGATTACTACTGCTCCCATCGAACCTTCAGGTACATCTCACACCATAACAGTGTCTGTTTGGCACTATTCACTCCCTTATCTAGCTTTTGCAATCAGACCATTGTCTAACCATCCAACTCTCGGGAGATTCCTCAGAATGCAACTGGTTTATTTTAGAAAATATATTGGACCGATGTTGGCAGTGTGCTGAGAACCTCTGCGAGTTTCCTGATCCGGTCTCAGTAGCTCACATACCTGGTTATCCAGTGCAAAGATTCCAACTGGACAAAACGCCATTCTACCTCCCCACGCACGCCATTAGTCAAGGGCTGAAGCTGAAGACTTCTTATCTCCGAAAAGTTAATGCCTGCCACATTTTATTGTAGGTCACACCCTGGGATCAGTTTAAACCTGGGGCTGGTTTAGCTCACTGAGTTAAATCGCTGGCTTTTAAAGCAGGCCAGCAGCATGGTTCGATTCCCGTACCAGCCTCCCCGGAAAGGCGTCGGAATGTGGCGACTAGGGGCTTTTCACAGTAACTTCATTGAAGCCTACTCGTGACAATAAGCGATTTTTCATTTATTTCATCATTCAGAAAGCACAGTGGGAGAAGGCTAGTTGTTAAACGATTCCCTCTGAGATCATTCAGATGAAGATATGCAGGAAGTGTGTCTATGAAGCTTGCTACATGCTCATCATGACTGAAGCAGTGCAACCAAGTACATTTTGCACCCCAGCTTGGGAGGGAAAAAAAGGAACCCAGAGCCCAAATGTCTCATATCCCACAAGTGATCAGAGGCAATCCACAAGGCAGCACGGTAGCACAAGTGGATAGCACTGTGGCTTCACAGAGCCAGGGTCCCAGGTTAAATTTCCCACTGGGTCACTGTCTGTGCAGAGTCTGCACATTCTCCCCGTGTCAGCGTGGGTTTCCTCTGGGTGCTCCGGTTTCCTCCCACAGTTCAAAGACGTGCAGATTAGGTGGATTGGCCATGATAAATTGCTTAGTGACCAAAAAGGTTAGGAGGGGTTACTGGGATTTGGGGGGGGGGGGGGGGGGGGGGGGCTTCTTGACTACCTTATCCACCTACGTTGCCACTTTCCATGATCTGTATGCTCCGATCTCTCTGTCTGTCAATACTCCTGAGGGTTCTGCCGTTTATTGTATAATTCCCACCTGTTTTAGACCTTTCAAAATGCATTACCTCCCATTTCTCTGCATTAAACTCCATCGGCAATTTCTCTGACCAAGTCTCCAACCGATCTGTATCTTCTGGCAATCCTCTTCACTATCTATAACTCCATCAAACCAGCTGCATTTTCCTCCAAATAATTTATACATATCGCAGCCCACCATTCAGAAAAGTACCCTTTCCCTGCTATCCCCTCTCTTCTGTTCCCAAGCCAGTTCTGTATCCATCTTGCCAGCTCACCTCTGATCCTGTGATTTCACTCATACCAGTCTGCCATGAGGGGCCTTGTCAAAGGCTTTACTGAAGTCCTTTCCTTCATCCATCATCACTTCCTCCCAAACTCGATCAAGTTAGTGAGCCACGGCCTCTCTTCACAAAACCATGCTGCTTATCACTTAGTCTGCATGTTTCGAAATGTGAGTAAATCCTGTGCCTAATGCTCACCAGCCTATAACTTCCTGGATTATCCCTGCTACCGTTCTTAAACAAAGGAACAACATTGGCTATTCTCCAGTCTACTGGGACCTCACCAGTAGCCAATAAGAATACAAAGGTTTCTGTCACTGGCTCCAGCAATTTCCTCCATGCCTCTCCCAGTATTCTGGGGGAGATCCCATCCAGCCCCTGGGGACCTATCCACCTTCATGATTTTTAAGACACCCAACACCTTTTTGTGATATCAACATGACCCCTAATATCTACATACCCGTCCCTGGACTCATCATCCAAGTCCTTCTCTTTGGTGAATACTGATGAAAAGTGCCCGTTTAGTACCTCACCCATTTCCTCTGGTTCCACACAAGTCTTCTGTCCTTGAGTGGGCCAACCCTTTTACTGGCTACCCTCTTGCTCTTTACATATGTATAAAATTCCTTTTGTGGTTCTCCTTAATCCTGGTTTCCCCTTTTTTTAGCCCTCCTTGCTTAAGTTCCTTCCTACTTTCTTTATATTCTTCAAGGGCCCCGCCTGTTCTCAGCCTTCGAAACCTTATGAATGGTTCCTGTTTCTATCTGACTGCGCTCACAATATCCCTTGTGATCCATGGTTCCTAAAACTTGCCATACTTGTCCTTCATCTTCACAGGAACATGCCAGTCCTGAATTCTTTTCAAAGGTCATTTGAAAGGCACCCACATGTCTGATGTTGATTTGCCTCGAACAGCTGCCCTCAATCTAAATTCTTCTCCTCCTGCCTAATATTGTTGTAATTAGCCTTCCCCCAATTTAGCACCTTCGCCTGAGGACTACTCTTATCCTTATCCACTAGTTCCTTTTAATTCTGGTCACTATTCCCTAAATGCTCCCCTACTGAAACTTTGACCACCCTGGGTGGCTCATTTCCCCAATACCAGGTCCAGTACAAGTCCAGAGGAAATATAAAATGGAGAATCTGATCGTTCATCAAACATGTTGAAATCCATTGGGATATACTGTCCCAGGTCAGTTACTGCTTCAAGAACAGACTGCCACACCAGCAGTATGGAATGTAAATAGTGGGAGAGCATCATAAGGACGGGCATTCCCCAAAATATGATCAAACTTTATGAAATATTAAAGTGTTATGGGCTGCCGATATGTTTGAAAAGATTGGGAGAGCAAAGTGTAATGTTAACATGCCACATTATCGCAAGTAATGATTTGTAACCTGTTGTAGATGAATGCAGAGCACCTTCAATCAATATTTAATGAATTTTGCAATTTAAAAACAAAAAAAGCTGGGGCAGTTTCCTGTCATTCTGGAGCGCCAGAAAACTGCATGTGAACAGAAATGGATTATTTAGCCTCTAAAGCTTGTCTGTCATTCGGTGACATTACAGCAAATCTGCAACTAACTCCAAATAGTTGCTGGATAAGCCACAATATCCTGCTTCAGTTTTTGCCTGAAAGCTGGAAAATTAGAGCAGAACCCTTTTCAATGTCCATCTTGAATGATGTAACTCTCCACGGGCAGCCTAGACTGGAAGGGTTTAATGCAGTTTTCAGATGCTTCTGGTCTCTGTCTTCCTTTTATAACCATCTTTTATCTTTGAGCAGAGCAAGAGGAAGGGTACAGCTGGTTCCGTAGATGCCCATATGGAGGTACTTCAAATTAAACCAACACAGCTTTTTTACTTTTTTTTTTAAAACCTTGCTCTGACTTAAGTGCTTACCTCACTGGCTTCACTGAAAGAGGGCCAAGCTGTGGCTTGCAATTTGCCTGCTTCACTTTTTTTTTTAAAATCCCTTACTCTATTAACTGGTTAAAGAAGAAGGTTTCGGGGCTCAAATTCCAGGGATTTTTTCTGTTTGTTTGTTTTTTTTTTCCCCCATCTTGGACCTGAGTTTTCCTGCCCTGACGCAGCAGGTCCTGGAGTGGAGCGAGCCAGCCAAAAGTCCATTGACTTTGGGGATGGCAAATCCCTCCCTTGATATCTGTTCTCCCATGCATCTCTGCTTCTAATTTTCCAGCAGAAAAGAATGCATGTCTGTTCCTGTGCAAGTGATTGTTTCCACCAATACCTTCATTATCATTTTCAATGTTCTGCCTCCAAGGTAACCATGTGCGAGGTTGCTAAC